>NC_139026.1:111103981-111212207 GCF_964662115.1 Mustela nivalis | reverse complement strand
GAAGGACAACCCACTTGCCAAAAAAAAGCAGCTGTCTCTTGTTGGGAACTACAGCTCCCAGCAGACACAGAGAGGAGACAGGGCTGTGCCCCTAGTGCCCATTCCAGATTCCCAAATATGGAGAAGGACTGGGTTTTGGAAGAGGAACAGAATGCTCACCCTTGAAAGAGAGGGAGAGAAAGAGGGAGTATGAGGTAAGTTTGAAATATTTAACTCTATCTCCTAAATGTCTGCCCGGTCTTTGAAATATAGCAGCCAAAGTCATGATCTTTTAATAAATTTTGCTAGAAGATCTCACTCTGTAAACCAAACAGTTACTTTAGCAGAACCCTGTTTTTTCCTAAGATTGGATATGTGCTGGTTCAGTTCTAGGAGGTCAGAGACCCTTCATCTGAGCCCAACCAGCTCGGAAGGTGATAGTGGTGATGGAGAGAAAGATTTCTGAGTAAAGGGCAGCCCTGCTGTGATAGGAGCAGACATTCCAGAGGCTGGGGCTGGGGGCCGGTTTGCTGGACCCAAGCATGAGCAGCCCTGGGAGGAAAAGGGTTACTTTTTTTCTGCTTTGGAGCCAGCTGAGCCTGCCTGGTGGGAAAGGCATGAAAGAACTCTTTCCCCCATTCTGTCTCATTCTGTCAACAAACACTTATTAAAGCACCGATGCTCAGGGCACTAAGCTAGATGATGAGGGGAAAACAAGTCATAAGACCAGATTTCTGTCCTCAGGGTGCTTATGATTGGGGGATTGGGTAGATACAAAAGGAATAAGGGAGCAAAGGGAAGAAAAAGACAGTGCAAAGAACCTATTATTTACACTTTTCATCCAATGTTTAGTTATCAGTTAATTGATCACCCACCGTGGGCCAGGCGCTGTTCAAGACACTTGGAATACAGTGGTAAATACATCAAAAGCAAAAGCTTCTGTCCTTGTAGATTTTACTGTCTGGTAGCCCCTGGATGTCTGGGGGAAGAGTCCTCTAAGCAGAAGGAACAATGAGTGCAAAGCCTTGAGAAGGATATGAACCTGGTGAGTTTGAGAGCAAGCCAGTGCAGCTAGAAGGGATTGGATAAGGACAAGAGCAAGGAGAAGTGAAGTCAGAGAACTAGTCTGAGGTCAAATCACACAAGGCCTTATAAGGGTAAAAAGTGTGACAAAGTTCTCATTGGGAAACTTGTTTTTAAGCAGTGGTTTGTTATGATTTAATGTAAAGGGCCAGATAAGGGGAACAGACCTGTAAAGGAGTTTGTAGAATAGAGGAGAGGTATCACTGAACTGGAATGGACAAGGAAAGCTTCCCAGCAGAATGAGATGCAAGCTGAGTGCCAATGATTAAATAGGATTTGGATCTCAAGAGAAGGCATTCCAGATGGAAGGAACTCCAGGAGCAAGGTGTGCTGTCAGGATGTACCATGGCATGTTCAGATCATCAATCTGCCATAGATGTGGTCATATGGAGGTGTAGTGGATGGTGAGGTTGGAGAAGGAGCATTGGAAAAATGTAAGGTCTCTATGTCAGAACGTTCTGAATCTCAGGTTAACAGTCGTTGGGGAATTTAAATGCACAGAGACATTTTCACAGGCTTCATTATCCAGTCAGAGAACTCGGTCTTCCCCAGGGTCCAACATTTTTCCCCAAGAGACTTATTTCTTTGAGTCCCAGGCTTTTGAGTCCCACATGAAATTGAGGCAGCTTAGTGGCACAATTCCAGAGGGCACCATTCACATTGTGCCATATGTGAAAGGCATCCCCTATTGTATCACGTAAACCACAGGGCAAAGGGTGCCTCTGGAGGTGTGTGATAGCAGAGGCCCTGATTAACATTTTAGGGGATAAAATACCAACCTGCCCACAGGCCTGCCCATAGTGCCTCAGAAGCTTCCTTCCCTTTCAGATTTAAAGCCCAGCTGAACTGGCTGCAGAATCAGTGGGGATGAGGGCCATCAGCTGACAGAGAACTGGAAGGGAGAACAGAAAGAAGAGAGATTCAGCGAGAAGGCAAGGGAAGAAGCACTTAATGTTGGTCATCCTTTTGCCTAGTGGAGCACAAGAGGGAAGTAAAGGAACTAGAAGAAGAAGGGTGGCGGGGCCGGGGGAGTGGGGTGGAGAAAGAACTACTCAGGTAGCTGAGCTGCAGGTGGTTTTAGGAGATTGCCCTGTAGCTGTCATCATTCTCCTGTAGGATATCCCAGTACTGCTAGTCTATGGGCCTCAGGAGGGCAGCAAGCTGCTGAGCAGAACTATGGTGGTGGGGGCGGGGCAGGGGAAGGGTGTCTAATGAATACTCTGCCTCTGAGACAGACTGACCACCCATTTACTTGTTTTTTTATAACCACCCATTTAAGTTATGTCTATTTAATCACCTCACCAAGGAGTCTCCCAACTTTCTACCTGAATTTGGGGAAACCATGGTGTCGTTGCAACAGATGAAAGCAGAATAAACTCAAAGAAAATGGCATTCCCCTCTGTGCCTTCTTCCACCGCCGCCCCCCCCAGCAGCCACACAGAGAAGGGAATTTGCATGAACAGGGAACAGCAGTCTGCTTGCCCAGGAAAGGGCAAGAGGGCGGTATGTTTGGGATTAGTATGTCCTCTGCCCAGTCTGATCCATTTTACATTCTCAATAATAAGTAGTAGCAGGTGCCTGGGTGGCTCAGTCAGTTAAGCATCTGCCTTTGGCTCAGGTCATGATCCCGGCGTCCTGGGATCAAGTCCCACATCAGACTCCCTGCTCAGCGGGGAGCCTGCTTCTCCCTCTGCCTGCAACTCCTGCTTTCTTTTTCTGACAAAACAGTAAATAAAATCTTTCTTAAAAGATAATAAGTAGTAGCAGTTGGGGCAATAAAATGTTCTCCTGGGCTGTCATACTGAGTTTCTACACTCCCTCAGACATGGCAGACCCAGTAAATCCAAAATGAGCCATGTACCCAAATTCCAACAGTGTTACCTCTCCAGCCTCTCATTGTTCCTCCTTTCCTAATATAATCATTGCATTTGGAATAATATTGCCCTCTAGTTCCTGCACTAAACCCAATGGGCATACAGCTGCACATATAGCTGCCCTGCCCCACTCTGCAAATGCCCATTTTTAAGAACCAGTGAAAAAATTCTTGACTTTAGCATGGTAGTCTCAAAGTATGTGGACAGATCCTTTGATCCTCTGATCTATCCAGGAATACCATAGCTATGTTCCGTCATGATGGCCAAGAACGTCTCCCCACCTGCCTTCTTCTTGTTTTCCCTTCCGCTGGCACAACTGTGCAGCTTCCTCATACACGTAGGCTCAGAGAGGATGCAGCTCTGACTGAGAGCTGTAGCCACTCACTGCCCTTTGATGGCCCAGCAGAAGGACTGTTTTGAGGAGCATGGACTCCTCCCCTCTACTGGAAGTTCTTGCCCATCACCTTCAGGGTAAGCCCCTACCAACACTCCCAGCCTTATTTCTCACACCCGCAGCTCCAGGCATAAAGCCCTCTGCCATTTTCCTGACCAACCCTGCTCTCTCCAAAACCTGGGATGTTGAGCAAATTAGTCCCTCATCTTGGGAGCCCTTTCCTACTTCCTGGACTGAACTAACCCTCCAGAGTTCAGCTCAATTATCATCTCCTCTGAGGAGGTTCTCCTGAATCCCTTTTCACCTCTCTCAGGTGCCTCCTTATCTGTATTTCTGGAGCACCCTATACTTAGCTGTAGCTTAGTTAGCATGCTAACTGTCTGTTTACTTACATGAATCCCACACCGAACTATTAACTCCCTCAGGGTGGAGAGCATTTATTTTATTTCTGTATTTCCAACTTCCAACCCAGTGAAGCCATGATGATCATTTGTTGAATTAATAAATGGCCAGGAGGGGCACCTGGGTGGCTCAGTGGGTTAAAGCCTCTGCCTTCAGCTCAGGTCGTGATCCCAGGGTCCTGGGATGGAGTGCCTCATCAGGCTTTCTGCTCAGCAGGGAGCCTGTTTCCCGCCCCCGCCCCGCCTGCCTCTCTGCCTACTTGTGATCTCTGTCTGTCAGATACATAAATAAAATCTTTAAAAAAAATTTTTTTTAAATAAATAAATGGCCAGGAGCCTTTGGCCCAATGAGTAACCAGGTCTCCATCAGTGAGGTAAAATAAAGTAAGGCCATGATCTATTTTCCAGGCCAACCACCTGTCTTATTAACTAACACACCCATTTCCTGGAAAATTCTCTACCTACACTCTCACACCTTCCCTCAACCTTCCCCCCCACCCCACCCAGTCATCACCCACACATCTTGCCATCCTCTACCCTAAGGCTCTCCTCAGTATTCATTGGGCGGCTAAGAAGACACTAGTGCCTTTCTGGATTGCCAGAAAGAGAGTATCTTGTGTTCTTGGATGTCAACCTTCCCTTTCTTCCTCAGTCAGGAGAATGTTGGCTTCTGGCACCATTTCCAAACTGGGTTCTCTTTCTGGGTAACACAGAACAAGTTACTGACTCTCTGACCCTCAGTTCCTTTATCAAGGAAGGGAGTGAGGAGTAAGGATAGAGGCATTACAGAACACCTGTTGGTTAAGTGTCTGCCTTCAACTCAGGTCATGATCCCAGGGTCCTGAGATCGAGTCCCACATTGGGCTCCTTGCTGGGAGGGAGCCTGCTTTTCTCTCTGCCTGCCATTCCCGCTGCTTGTGCTCACACTCTCTCTCTGACAAATAAATAAAATATTTTTTTAAAAGGATGGAGAGATTAGAATAAGTAAATTCCCATTCCACTAACCTTGCAAAGTTACAAAGATGAAATGTAACCTAAATATTGAGGTATCTGTGAGGGCTCTCTGTGACTCCCATTGTCCAAATCAACTTCATCAAAATCTTGGCAAGATCATTCCCTGCCTAGCTGTCCAGTCCTGATATGAGCAATCTCAATTCCATTTTTCTGGACTTTCTTTCTCTTCACTAAATCTTGGCAAACTCCATGCCCTTAACTTAACTTAAAATGCTTGGTCTGATCATCCCCACCCCCACAGCTTAGGTCGACATTAAAAAGCAGAGAGACTGTGTCTTATTCACATCATATCTTCCATAGCTAATGATGCACATGGCTCCAGTGGTTGCTCAGCAAATATCTGATGAATATATGAATTTGTCTATGATTTCCTTCTTCATCCCTGCTTATTTCTTCATTGTTACCAAGATGTCAGTCTTTCTGACCTCATCCTGTGGGAATACCACAGAGATTAGCTAATTAATAAGGGTAAAGCTCTCCTGACATTTGTGTTAATGTTTAACAGAAATAGCTGGGAGTGTGGTGACCCAGGGAGACAACAGCAAAATCCTGTGGCCTTCTCGGACCATCATGACATCAAGTTGCCCCTGTTCTCCTCTCACTGCACAGACATTCAGTGGGAGGCCTGACCCTTGATCGTCATTGCTCCCAGGACCCTACTTTCTTCTCTTGGCAAGGCCTATCCCCAGGATCCAGCCTTGAGCCTAAACTCCACCCCACCATCTCCTGTGGACATTGCCTCTCCCTCTGGGGTATTCTTGCAGCTGTCAAACAGGGGGAGGCTGTGGAAGTACCATAGGTTCTGGAGGCCAGTCACCTGTTGCCAAGGTTTCCCTCCTCTCTTCCTCTTAACCAGATCAGATGTGGGGATCTAGGAATATGAGGAAGGGCAGTTTATTTGGTTCTTCCCTTCCACAGAAAAAGGGAGTGGAATGGTCACTGGCAGTGAATAAATCAAAGCAAAAAGCCCGTTCTAGCTAGAGACCATTGGAAAAAATGAGCAAATCCATGAATTATCCTGTTTATGCCAGAAATGATAGTTTGGACCTTTATTAATAGATTGTCCTGAAATTACAGGCCATTCACAAAGATAAATGCATGAAGCTGTGTTTTAGTCCCTCCTTATTCATTGAAGACTTTGGCACCAAACTTCTAATTTTCTACTCTATGCCAAGTCTTGCTATCATCCTGGGTAACTTCAGTGTCAAACAGACCAATTATTTGCAAAGTAGGGATCACAAAACATTAGTGAGTCATGAAATCAATTAAAAGGGTTGTGACTAGAATTTTTCTTAAGAAACAGAATGAAAATGAAATGAAATATCATGTGTAGAAATGGTGGTTTGGGGTAAAACATTTATTTCAATAACATAATAATATATATTATTCTGTAATTATGTTAATAATGTATTATTTCAATATCAATACATACATGTGTTCTAGTCATGATGTAAAATACATTTCTTTTTTTAAGATTTATTTATTTATTTTGAGAGAGAAAGAAAAAGCATGGGGGGGGGCGGGCAGAGGGAGAGGGAGAGACAGATTCTCAAAGAGACTCCCTACTGAGCGTGGAGCCAGACACAGGGCTGAGTTTCATGACCCTGAGATCAGGACCTGAGCTGAAGCCAAGAGTTGGATACTCCATGGACTGAGCCACCCAGGCACCCCTAAAGTACATTACTTATTGTGGGCCATAATCAAAAGCTTTAGATGATTAAGAGTACATACAATAGAATATTATTTAGCCTTAAAGGAAAGGAAATCCTGGTACATACTATAAGACAGATGAACTTTGTAGAAATTATGCTAAATGAAATAAGCCAATACCAAAAGGACAAATACTATAATGGTTCTATTTATAGGAGGAATCTTAAATAGTCACATTCATAAAGACAGAAAGTAAAATGGTGTTTACCAGGGACTGGGTAGGGAGCAGGGAATGGAGAGTCCGTGTTTAGTGGGCACAGAGTTTCAGTTTTGCAAGATGAGTTCTGGGGATGAATGGTGGTAATGGTAGTACAACGATGCAATATACTTAATGCCAGCCAAAATACTTAATACATTTAATATAATGCATTTAATACCCTTAAAATGATTAAGAGGGTAAACTTTATGTTTTGCATATCTTAATACAACTTTTTAAAAAGCTATCAGAGAAGCTTCCAAGGTCTTTGACCAGTGACCTTCATCCCCACTCACATCCAGCTTTCAGCTTCAAGGTTATACCCTAGTCCCAGTCATCATCAGAAACTGTTCATCTCCCACTCTGTGATCTCCACCTCCACCTTTCTTGCTTCCACACTCCTTATTCTCATTGTACCAATATCTGTACCTTATTGCATCATTTCAGCTCTTGCTCACCTACCTTTTCCCAGTCTACCTTCCTTCCTGTATTGGTGCAACAGCTTCCTTACTAGTCTTCATGAGAGTTCTGCCCCCTCTAAATTGCATAGGTGTGACATTTCTAAAATTTCACTCTTCTCTTAAAACTTCCTACTTAAAACCCCTCAGTGGCTTTCTTGCTTTCAAGGAAAAGCCCTTAGCTAAGAAGAAAAACCAATTGTGAGGTGGCTTCTGGTTAACATGGATCACTTCTTCCCTGCCATCCTGCATGGCAATGTGTAGCCTTCAACACTACTTGTAGTTTCAAGTTCAAGCTTTCATTTGCTTGAGTCTGGACCCATTCTCCCCTTCCCACCCACCTCATTTGTTCTTCATTTGTCTGAGTCCTATTACTCAAGACTGGATTGGCTTATCACTTCCTCTAAGAAATTTCCCTCTACTCTCATAAGGTTTGATCTGGAGCCTCAAGTGAAGTCCTACAGTACCTTCGGCCTGATCAGATCAGAACACGTACCATGCTGCACTGTAATTGCCTGTTTACTTCACCATCTGCCCTCACTAGACTGTCATCCGCCTCCCTAAAGCTAGGCGTGGTATCTGATTCATCACTGCATCCCTGTGCCTACTAAAATACCTACCATGGAGTAGATACTCTCTGAGTGATGAGTAGGTCAGCAGACAGGAGAATGTTCAAATGGATGGATTTCATAGGTTTTGAAATTGAAATGGATGAATTTCACAGGTTTTGGAATCAGGCTCAATCAACAACTTTCAGCTGGAAATACCTTTGATCAAGGTCTAAAGAATGGTTCATCCAAATGAATAACAGTTACTATATTTGTATAACATTCAACAGTTTATAGAGCACTGTCATGTTTTTTTAATCTTACTTGACACATGTAATAACATATGAAGTAAGATAACCAACCACAAGTAGAAGTCTTGACACTTTATAACAGAATGGGTATTACACGTGACCTTAATTCTTGATTTAAAAACATGTTTATAGAGGTGCCTGGGTGACTCAGTGGGTTAAAGCCTCTGCCTTTGGCTTGGGTCGTGATCCTGGGGTCTTCGGATCGAGCCCCGTATCGGGCTCTCTGCTTCCTCCCTCTCTGCCTGCCTCTCTGCCTACTTGTGATCTCTGTCTGTCAAATAAATAAATAAAATCTTAAAAAAAAAAAGAAAACGTGTTTACAAGTTGCAACCTACTTCATGAAAAGTCAAATAGACAAAAAAGTAAATAAATAAAAGAGAGTGAGCAAGAAGGAGTGAGTGAGAGAGCAAAAAGAAATTCCTAAAAAGTCAACTTGTTTTTGTAAAAAAACAAAAACAAACAAACAAACAAAAAAAAACAAAACAAAACACAGAGGTGCCTGGGTGGCTCCGTTGGTTGAACGTCTCTAAAGTCATGATCCAGGGTCCTGGAACTGAGCTCTTTGTCAGGCTCCCTGCTCAGCAGGGAGTCTGCTTCTCCCTCTGCCCCTCCCCACTCCTGCTTATGCTCAGTCTCTATCTCTCTCCAATGAATAAATAAAACCTTTAAAAATAAATAAATAATAATAAAATAATGTACAAAGTAAGAAGGAAAGCCATCATCATCACCACATTATAAATGAGGGAACTAGGGGGTCTCCAAGGTCAAAAAGGTAGTGAATGAAAAAAGCGGGATAAGTGCTCACAACTTCCTTCCACTCACTTTACTGTGATGCATTTAACCTTCAGGAATGAAAACAATCTGAATAATTAATCCCAAAACCAGAACCTTTCAGAAAACAGTATAGTATTTTCTGGCTTCTACAGGGCCCTGTCAAGATCCTAGCCCACACATACCTAGTAAATATTAACTAGCTCCACTGTAGCAAAACCCTCCCTGATGTGCCTTGCTTTTTTCACATTTCCCTGAAAAAGAAAGAAAACCAACCACCCTAAGGACCAATATCTGGGATTTTCCCCTTACATTCACCCTATATCTCTGTGTTGCAAATCAAGCCCAATTTCTTTTGATTCTCAGCAGAGAGAAATAAATGAAGCATGAGTATTATTTATATCCCAACGGCATCCAAAAAGCAAAGGAGAAGAGTTTATCAGTAGTCCCCATATAAATAACCTTTTCCTTCTGCCCTCTCTGGTCCAAGTTAAACAATTCAATTGCATTTTGCATAGGATCTGTTTTCCAAGCACTCAGTCATTTTATTTGTTCTTATGTGGACTCTATCCAATTGTTCCCAGTCTCTTTTTTACTTTTAGAGCCAAAATTGGACATGGGTCACCAGTAAAATTCTGGTTAAATTCAAGAATTGTGGGAGGATGAAGAAAAAAAAGAAAAAGAAGAGTGGGAGGATGACACCCCATGATCCAGGAATAGCACTACAGGATACTTACCCCCAAAATACAGAAACACTAATTCAAAGGGATACATCCCCCCCTGTGTTTATTACAGCATTATTTATAACAGCCAAACTATGGAAGCAGCCCAAGTATCCATCAATAGATGAATGAATAAAGAAGATGTGGTACACACACACACACACACACACGGGTATTATTCAGCCATCAAAAAGAATGAAATCGGGGCGCCTGGGTGGCTCAGTGGATTGAGCCGCTGCCTTCGGCTCAGGTCATGATCTCGGTGTCCTGGGATCGAGCCCCGCATCGGGCTCTTTGCTCAGTGGGAGCCTGCTTCTCTCTCTCTCTCTGCCTGACTCTCCACCTACTTGTGATCTCTCTCTCTGTCAAATAAATAAATAAAATCTTTAAAAAAAAAAAGAATGAAATCTTGGGGCTCCTGAGTGGCTCAGTGAGTTAAGCCTCTGACTTCGGCTTGGGTCATGATCTTGGGGTTCTGGGATCAAGCCCCACATCAGGCTCTCTGCTCAGCAGGGGGAGAGCCTGCTCCCCCCCCCCCCCGCCTACTTGTGATCTCTCTCTCTCTGTCAAATAAATAAATAAAATCTTCCAAAAAAATTTTTTTAAAAAAAGGGGCGCCTGGGTGGCTCAGTGGGTTAAAGCCCCTGCCTTCAGCTCAGGTCATGATCTCAGGGTCCTGGGATCGAGCCCCATATTGGACTCCCTGCTCAGCGGGGAGCCTGCTTCCCCCCTCTCTCTGCCTGCCTTTCTGCCTACTTGTGATCTCTGTCAAAATAAATAAATAAAATCTTTTAAAAATTTTTTAAAAAGAAAAGAATTAAATCTTGTCATTTGCAGCAACACAGATAGAACTGGAGAGTGAATGCTGAGCAAAATAAATCAGAGAAAGACAAGGTCTCACTCATACATGGAATTTGAGAAACAAAACAAAAAAGCAAAGGGGAAAAGAGAGAGACAAACCAAGAAACAAAAGCTGAACTCCAGAGGGGAGGTGGGTCGAAGGATAGGAGATAGGGAAAATAGGGGATGGGAATTAAAGAGTACTCTTAGCATGATGAAAAAATAAAAATTTAAAAAGTAAAGAACAGTGGTAGGATGACTTCATGGACCTTAGGGCTTACCCACAATACGTATCCTAGTGCATCTCCTTTGCTCCAGCAAAGCAAGCCCTGTGAGGTTCATGGCTACTGCCTTTGCACAAGAGAAAGGACAGAAAGAGCATCTGGTTTTGTTTTTTTTTTTTTTAAGATTTATTTATTCAGGATAAAGAAGATAAACACACACACACACACACAGGAATACTATACAGCCATCAAAAGAAATAAAATCTTGCCATTTGCAATTACGTGGAAGGAACTAGAGGTGAAATAAGTCAATTAGAGAAAGACAGTTATCACATGATCTCTCTGATATGAGGAATTTGAGAGGCAGGGCAGGGGGTCATGGGGATAGGGAGGGAGAAAATGAAACAAGATGGGATCAGGAAAGAGACAAACCATAAGAGACTCTTAATCTCACGAAACAAACTGAGGGTTGCAGGGGGGACAGGTAGGGATAGGTAGCTGGGTGATGGACATTGGGGAGGGTATGTGCTATGGTGAGTGCTGTGAAATGTGTAAGCCTGATGATTCACAGGCTAGTACCCCTAGGACAAATAATATATCATATGTTAATAAATAAATAAAAACAAAAATAAAAATATTCATTTATTCATTTGAGGGAGAGAAAGAGCATGCTTTCACTCATGAGCAGGGGGAGGGGCAGAGGGAGAAGCAGGCTCCCTGATGCAGGGCTTGATCCCAGGAGCCTGAGACCATGACCTCAGCAGAAGGCAGACACTTAACTGACTGAGCCAGGCGGGCGCCCCTGAAAGACCATCTAGACTGCAAAAAGCCCTTCCCTTTCCTACACACGTACACATAGTTACTCACCTCTATCTCAATCAGTTAAGTACAAATCCTTTGCCTTTTGTGAAGTAAAACTGAGCAAAACCTGAAACTCTGATTTCAGGAATACTGGGAAGGCCCATGTCTCCATAATCACAAGTCCTGGAATTTTCAGAATTATCCTAACTTCAGAAAGTTTATTCTGGTTTGCCATAAACCATCAAATGATCCTAGAAGTGTCAACATTTCTATTTCTAAATTACACTTGAGGAAAAGCTTCTTAGGGCACCTGGGTGGCTCAGTCAGTTAAGTGTCTGCCTTTGACTCAGGTCATAATCTCAGGGTCCTGGGATCAAGCTCTGCTTGGCAGGGAGCCTGCTTCTCCCTCTGTCCTTCCCTCTGCTTGTGCTCTCTCATTCTCTCTTTCTCTCAAAAATAAATAAATAAAAACTTAATTTTTTTCCTTAAAGAAAAACTTCTTTTATCTAAAATCATTTTTAAAAGGTCTACTGGTAGACAATGTGTCCAAATTTTTTTATTTAAAAAGTATGGTCAGGGCACCTGGTGGCTCGGTCCATTAAGCACCTGCCTTCCACTCAGGTCATGATCCCAGGACGCCAGGATCCAGTCCCACCTCGGACTCCCTGTTCCACTGAGAAACTGTTTCTCCCTCTGCCTCTCTCTCTGTCTCTCATGAACACAAAAATAAAATCTTTTGAAAAAGCAACAACAGGGACACCTGGGTGGCTCAGTTGGTTAAGCAGCTGCCTTCGGTTCAGGTCATGATCCCAGCATCCTGGGATCGAGTCCCACATCAGCTCCTTGCTCGGCAGAGAGCCTGCTTCTCCCTCTGCCTCTGCCTGCCATTCTGTCTGCCTGTGCTCGCTCTCTCTCCCTCTCTCTCTTTCTCTGACAAATAAATAAAATCTTAAAAAAAAAAAAAGCAACAACAACTATGGTCAATGAATCTAGGTTTTTTCAAAAGAAACATCCCATCTGCTTGCTCCAACCTACAATTTTAGTTAGAGCTTCAACCCTTTTTTATTTTTTAAGATTTTATTTATTTATTTGACAGAGAGAGAGATCACAAGTAGGCAGAAAAGCAGGCAGAGAGAGAGGAGGAAGCAGGCTCCCCGCTGAGCAGAGAGCCCGATGCAGAGATCCCAGGACCTTGAGATCATGACCTGAGCCCAGGGCAGAGACTTAACCCACTGAGCCACCCAGGCACCTGAGCTTCATCCCTTCTAATCTGAAGGAGCTGCCAGGGCCATTACTGGGCAAATATCCATGTGAGATACGCTGTCTCAAGCTTTTATCAGTCATTTATAACTTAGAGGGGAAGTGTTTTAGATTGTATACTGAAAGCAAAGTTTTGTTCCAGAGAAAGAAAGGCAAGAGCAGGAGACCAGAATGACAACATACCGTAAAGAATGTGTTTAAGCATCTTCATGATCATTGCTCTCCCCATGACATTTGAATATCACAGATATACTGTACATCTGTCTGTGTGTGTGTAATGTGGCTTCCTTTCTAGCAAACACGAGTTGTGGTTTTTTCAGTCCCCAAGAACAAAATTCCCTGCTTGAGGACAGTATTGAACCCTTTGAGGATGCATAGTTGAGAAGGAAAAGAGTTACGACTAAGAAGCTGAGGCACCAAAGATGAGCTCCTTGCACAATGCTGTCACACTTGATTTGACCAGACTGCCTTTCCGCATCCTTGACAACCATTCCTAGACTATGGGAGCAGAATTCAGCCTCTGTGGTCTTCCTCTGCTTGCGGGGTCTCATTTTTCTGGCCCTGATAGTACTTAGCTTAAGTGACCCCTGAGCAAGAGACAATATTGCTGGGCAAGTAGGTCCCCGAGGAAAGCAGTACTTGGGATCCACTGTGGGGCCATATGTAGGGCCAGATGCCCCCTGGAAGTTGTCAGGTATGAATCCAGAGGTCTGCAGGCATAATCTGTCCTCTCCCCCTGGTGATGGAGGAAGAAAGAGCCTTACAGCAGGAAACACATGACTGGCAGACAGGGAGAAGGCATACCAAGTTCCACCCTCCTCCAGGGAAGCAAGGAGGCATTCCACTATGCTGATCTGGAACCAATGTTGTCTACTTGTTAATCAGTTCTAATTACTGCACTGGTAACTGGAAAGGACAAACTGGTTTCAAAGAGCCCCATAGACTATACGGTACACCTAATACTAATATAATGCTGTATGTGAACTAACTGGCATTAAAATAAAAACATTAAATAAACAAACAAACAAAACAAGCCAGCCCCACAGAAGAAAGCTAAGAGAAGAAAAGTGGAGGGATTATAAATCCAAGGAAGCAAAGAGCAACAGATAAGAAGCTGCTCACCAAAAACAAATCTAGATGAAAAGAAGGTAAATAAGATAATGCCAGCTAGGGTTGTCCAAGGAAACAAGAAAGAGTTCTATAAATATAGCCAGAAAAAAAAATATTTGTCTTAGCTGATGAGATCACCACACATGGCTCATGATAGGAATCTTTTGTTGCTCCCTTAATTGAAGCTTGGAAGAGAACAGAAATGAGAGCAGAAATCAGACTACTGGCCCACACGGTCCGTGTTCCAATAAGCTATTCCATTTTTAATTAAATGCAGCTGAAGTCATTAAGACTTGATACTATCAATCTGGACTGTGGCCTGTATTTTCATTGACATGCTGGCCCCCACCTTTTCCACCCACCCCTCCGCTCCCAGCAACAAACTGGCTAGCAACTTACCCACACTGAGCAAATGGAGTCGAAAACAGGAAAAGGCAGATGGCTATGAGTTGGACACAGGCCTAGGGGAGGGAAAAGTGTGAATAAACCCCCAGCCTCCACTTCCCAGGGACTTCCTTTTTCTCTGAAGGACACTCACTGTACAGGCAGGAGCAGAAAAAGAGCTGGAGTCCTCCACAAATATTCAGTCCCTATTATGTGCCAAGTAGAGATCTAGGCATTGAGAATATGCCAATGAATAAGACAAGTCTCTGCCTTAAAGAGCTTACATTTGGAGCTGGGAGTGGGAGAGTGGGGAACAGTTGAAGACAGACAACATAAATAATGAATATACGAGATAATTTCACATACTGTTAAGTGCTCCCCAAAATGGTGATAGAGAATGATTGGAAGGATTCTTTAACTCAGGAGGTTAAGGCAGGCCTGTCTGAGCAGGTGCTGCAACCTGAAAGGTGAGGAGGCGGTCAGGCAACAAGGCAAAGTGCTCCAAGACGAGGGAACATGAAATGGAAAGCCACTGAATCAGAAAAGAGCTTGGCATGTTCAGAGGATGTAAAGAAGGCCAGTAGGGCAGTACCGTAGTGGGCCAAAGAGAGAAGAGGAAGGTGTCTGCAAAAGCAGGTAGGGCCACTTAGGTAGAGTCTTACAGGCCAGGGATTTGGAATCTGGAGAATATTTTAAAGGGAAGAGTGTTTTGAGGCATATCTATTTCAGAAAAAACACTCAGGCATCTAAGGAGAGAATGGAACAAGCCAGTGGAGGCCAGGAATGGAGACAGGAAGACTAGGTAGGGACTTGAGTCCAAGGAAGAGAGAGGGTAGTGGTTTAGATCTGTGTGGAGGTGGTGGTGTATTTAGATCTGGTCCACGGTGAAATTTATTTTGAAGGTAAAACAAATAAGATTTCTTGTGAGATGTAAGAGAAAGCAAAGAGTTAAGGATGACTCCTGTGTTTTTGTCCTGAGCAACAGGGTAACAGGTGGCTTCCTTTAGTAAGGTGGGGAAGACCAGGAAAATAAATGCATTTGACATGGGAAGGAATCAAGTATTTTGTTTGGGACATATTGACCTTGAGATGAATACTCTACATTCTTTCTTGGACACCAAGGAAACGTGTTGAACTTCATGCTTCAGTTTCCTCATCTTTAAATATAATACCTTCCTTGGTTTTTGTGAAGATTAAATGAGTTAATATGTATAAAGCAGTTAGGATAGTTCCTGGCATGATATGTATTTGATATTAATAATTAGGCAGGTTTTTTTCTTTTTAATTGCAAATGGTGAGGAGGACGAGAGAGAAGAAAAACATCGAAAATATGAGAGAGAAAGGGTGAGCAGAATGGTGAAGACCTTGTGGATACAAGGAATGATTCCAGGAGTCCAAGTAAAAGACTGACCTCAGATAGTTAACAAGGACACTTCTGCTGCAGAAACAGGAGGAGATTCTGCTCGTGTGATACAAATGCAGTTAGACCAAAGGGGCATGTGGAGGGAGGGGACAGTTTTCCTCTGACCACACCAATCTTCTCTGTGAAATAGAGGGCAAGGTCTTTATCTAGTATGAAGGGCTGGGAAGGGGTGCTGGAGATGCAATGAGAGTCAGGAGCATGAAACTGTCTTCTCCAAAGTGTGAAGATGTGGTCACCAAGAAGGGAGAGTCTGGCAAGTGGGAGAAACATTGGTCTCTCAAACTGCCTCACATGGTAGCAGGTTGGTTTTGCTGTTATTATAGTTTTTTGTTCTTGGTTGAGCAGGAATAGGTGCTGTGTGTCTAGCACTGCACTGCCCACTTGGGGAGTCAAGGTGGGGACACGGTATGTGCAGTGTGGATAAGGAGAAAAGTTTTTGAGTAAATGAAATAATTTGGGGACAAATATAGTTCAATTTGGAATCAATAGAGCATGTTACCAAATTCAGAGGAAATGGAATTTGTGGTGTGCTGGAACTATGAAGGATGGCTTCCCAGGGGAAGCAGGGTCTGAGCTCAGCTTTGAAAGACAAGTTGTAGGAACTCAACCATCCACAACCCAGAGGCCACTGTTACCTATAATCCCTGGATCTTCCTACCCATCTTTCTCATGAATAGTGCCCCAAGACTGCTTTAATAAGGTAGAGCTGATATGCTGGCTTTGTCTAATGAGGAGCCATGCTGTGTCATCAGTAGAAACAATAGCAGAAGAATTTAATAGTCTTCTAGGTGGCTTTTCTTTCTTTCTTTTTAAGATTTTTTTTTATTTATTTGTCAGAGAGAGAGCGAGCGAGCGCACAGGCAGAGTGGCAGGCAGAGTCAGAGGGAGAGGCAGGCTCCCTGCGGGGCAAGGAGCCCGATGTGGGACTCGATCCCAGGATGCTGGGATCATGACCTGAGCCGAAGGCAGCTGCTTAACCAACTGAGCCACCCAGGCGTCCCTCTAGGTGGCTTTTCTGAGAGCGGGGCAGGTAGTCTTCTGAAGCTAGAGAAGGTTTCTTCCATCTTAATTGGCTCTCCTCTTCCTAACATCATCATTTGCAGGGCACATGAGAAAGTGTTAATTAGGAAATATTCTGGCAGAAAGATAACCAAAAAGGTCATACTGAAATCCAGCCACATCTTTTTCCCTTGAAAGTGGGGCCCACATTCTTGCTCCTTGTACAATACAACAGTCTATTTTATTATCAGTAATTATCAGCATGATCCAGCTCTAAGGCCAGACCTCCTCAGAGGCCCTTGGGACCTACCCCAGCAAAAGGTCATAGAGACTCTTCTGCCTCCCTTAAGTGGCCAGCTAAGAAGTAAGTGGAAAGACTCATGGCTGAACCCCAAAGATATGCTCCTCATAGTATTCCAGGCAGAAGGATCCAAGACTTGATTTGTGCTGACAAAGCCATTTTTTAAAACTGGAATTGCTGGTAAGGCTGCTTCCCTAAAAGGCAACTCAAATCCCGTCTTCTCCTTGCCCTTCCCTGGAGCTATGGCTCTCTGCCATCATGTTGCTCTAAGACTCTCTAAGGGCAAGGGTTCTTCTGGTCCTTTCCTCCCATCTGAATCCCTTAAGTCCACACTTAGCTACCTGCAGCCCATCCAGGAAAAAACTATTGGAAAGCTTTTCCAATAATGTTCTATAAAGCAAAATGCTGCTGGTTGCATATGGTACAACACACAGACCACACCTTCAGACTCTGGGATGGTACAAAGGCCTCCTGGAATCCCTTCCTAGCAGGCTTAAGACCAGTACAGGCCACTTTAGGGGGAGGGAGAAGAAGAGGAAAAGAATCCCAAGAAGACTCCTGCTGAGCGTGGAGACCTAAGTGGGGCCCAATCTCATGACCCTGAGATCATGACCTAGCCAAAACCAAGAGTGGGTCACTTAAGTGACTGAGCCACCCAAACACCTGAGCCAATAGTCCATTTTTTTTTAAGGATTTTATTTATTTATTTGTCAGATAGATGGAGAGAGAGCACACAAGTTGGCAGAGGCAGAGAGAGAAGCAGGCTCCCTGATGATCAAGGAGCCAGATGCAGGATTCAATCCCAGGCCCCTGGGATCACAACCTGAGCCGAAGGCAGCGACTTAACCAGCTGAGCTACCCAAGCGTCCCCAGTAGTCCATTTTTAAAACAATGTTCATTGCTGGAAAGTATTGTAGGGGTTAATAAAGACGTTATCAGAGAGACTAGGATTTCTGAAGCATTGTTTTTTATGGGGAGATCAGCAGAAAAACTAAACCTCTGAAGAAAAGTCTCCATTTTAACTCAATCATTTGGCCCTTCAAGTTGATCTGTCTGTTACTTTTTCCTTCTACAAATGATTTTCTGATTTGAGATCACCTGGAAACTGTCTTAAATGCTACCTAGATAACACCATAAGTTCAATTTGTGAAGGCAAGTTACAATTTGGAAGTAAAACGGCAGTCTGTGTAGGTTTTCAGTGGTGTAATTCCATATTCATTCTAAGAAAGACTTACCAAATCAATAGCTTATTGATTCTTAGACTGTGAGTGCCACATGAGCCTTAAGTTATCATGTAGCAGATAAGGACACCAAGTCACTTGCCCACAAGCACACAGTAAGGTACAAGACAAGATTAAGATCTTCATTTCCATTCAATCCCATAGCATTTCAGGTTTACTTGTAGATTCCATGATAATATTTAAGAGTTGAGTGATTGTGATCAAATTTGACACTATGGAAAAGCACATAAAAATAATTTTGATGTTGGTTCGACTTATGACGTAGAAAGAAAATGAAAGCCAAAAACAACTTGTCAATAAAAGTCAGTGATATTTGACAAGTAATCAAGGTTAGAAAATGGATGTCTTATGAGAAGAAAAGCTCAATTTCCCATATTAAAAATAACCCATTGTGGGGCACCTGGGTGGCTCAGTTGTTAAACGTCTTCAGCTCAGGTCCTGGGATCAAGCCCTGCATTGTGCTCTCTGCTCTGCCGGAAACCTGCTTCTCCCTCTCTCACTCCCCCTGCTTGTGTTTCCTCTCTCACTGTGTCTCTCTCTGTCAAATAAATAAATAAAATATTTTTTTAAAAAATAAGCCATTGAATGCTGCCAATATTTTTATAACTTACGAACTGTCCTTTACGCTCATGTCAGCAAGATGTGTGACATCTGTCCCTTTATTCATTTTAGTAATTTTTCTATAGTTTTAAAAAATATTTTATTAGTTACTTTTTAAATCCCATTTTATTCTAGAGGGAAAGGGTAGGTGGAAGTTAAGTATTTATCAAAAATCAAGAAAAGTAGAAAGGTTTGGTTTAAGATTATTTAGGAAGTATGTTGTGAATCTAGTAATAGTCTAACCAGAGTATCTAGGTCTGACGCCTGTAGTAGAACTAAGACTTTAGAAAGAGGTATGGAGAGAGGGAGAAAAGTGAGTATGGAGAAGTAAAGAAAGAGAAAAAGATAATGAGGGAAGAAATTGGTTCTGCTTTCTCCTGAAGGCCTCCCAGCAGAATCTATCACCCAAGAGCAGTACAAGCATTGCATAGAGAAATGGGAACATGACCAGTCAGAGATATTTTAGCCTTGCACACAATTTTTTTAAATTTTATTTATTTATTTGACAGAGAGAGAGATCACAAGCAGACTGAGAGGCAGGCAGAGAGAGAGGAAGGGAAGCAGGCTCCCTGCTGAGCGGAGAGCCTGATGTGGGTCTCTATTTCAGGACCCTGGGATCATGACCTGAGGCGAAGGCAGAGGCTTAACCCATTGAGCCACCCAGGCGCCCCAGCCTTGCACACATCTTAAGTCTTAGAGTTTACTGAGCTGGTCTCCAGTTCAAGGCATACGGTCCTTTTTGAACTTCTGGACTTTACCTTCAAGGGGTCCTCCTTCACTCTTCTATACCCCTAAGCCCTGAGATCTCCAAGAATTCTGCAGGGCCTGGGAAAGAGCACTCAATCCCCCCAGGGAGAGACAGAAGAGCACCTTATTTCCTGAATCTTTGTGCTTCACTCCCAGGAATTGGGAGAACAGGAGGGTGGGAGAGGGTTGAAGAGAAGGGTTAGGGTGGAGTTTTCAGCTCCAAGCCAAAGCATTGCTCCGGGGAGAAGAGTGATGGTAAATGGAGTCTTGCTATTATTTTCTGTGTTGCTGCTGGGGATGGGGGTTCCTGGCAGCTGGCTTTGGCCCCAGCTTTGGCCTTTGTTTCCCTACTCTCTCCTCTTGGCACAGTCAGAGGCTTTCAGTGTTGTGCTTTCAGGGTCACATGGTTAAATCTTTGCACAGCTGCCTGGGGGGAAAAAAGAGTGAGAGAGAGAGAGACTGAGACAGAGAGAGCACCCGTTCTATTCTTACTGTGTGTGAGGCTAAACAATTATTATTGGCATGACTAAAAGCCCATCAAAGCATTCTCTCCCTGACCTCTACCCCTAGTTACATAACAAACCACCTCTCACTCCACTTCTGGACTATTCACACCCAAATCATCCTCTGTCCTCCACACACAAGCTTCTATCCACATTCCTATCCACACTCTCCTGTGCACACACACTCTCTCATATCCACAGTAGAGAGTGTGCATATGTATTATGGTGCCTACTGAAAGGGAAGTCAACATTTTAATCAACCCAATAACTTCTGCTCCTGATATTGGATAAAGAGTTTAATTTTTTGGGAAGGTGTCAGTGGCTCTGGCAATTTACACAAACATGCACACACACAACTGGCCTTTTCCATACTACTTCAAAGTTTTATGATCTCTGTCCTTAACCTTCTTTCTTCAGTATAAAATCATGAGTTCCTAGTCTCCTATTTTCTACTAACGCTGTATCTTTCCCACCTGAAAAGCCAACACAATGGGGTTTTTCTCCAGGTGCCCACTTGTAAGTTTTATCCCTCAGTCTTTCCCACAAAACCCTAACTAGTGCTCTGTTTATTTCTATATGTTTATACCACCATTAATCAGTCACTGTGAGCAGCAACAGCTGAGGCAGATAAGGTCCTTGGCATGTCCCATGTTTCTTCAGGCTGCCTCAAATTGGTCTTCGCTAGTTTAACACTTTGAATGGCCAATGGGAAATTAGATCTTACAAAGTATTTTTATGAAGTAAGGTGGTTCATTCTTAAAAAACAAATAGACCTGGCATGCCTGGGTAGCTCAGTTGATTAACCTTGGGCTCAGGTAGTGATCCCAGGATCCTGGGATTGAGCCCCACATTGGGCTCCCTGCTCAGCAGGGAGTCTGCTTCTCTCTCTGCCCCTCCTCTCACTTGTGTGCTTTCTTTCTGTCTCTCTCTCAAATAAATAAAATCCTAAATTTTTTTTTCTTAAGAAAAAGACCAGTCTTCAATATCCAAATAAAATTTCACATAATATTGTGATCCACATCACTGGGTTTGGTCTCTTACTTCTGTAGGCCATAGTGAAACATCCACTTAAATGTGTGACTTTTGAAATGCTGTTTAAAAAGCAATCTTGTTGGAGTGCTTGGATGGCTCAGTTGGCTGAGTGTCTGCCTTTGGCTCAGGTCATTACCTTAGGATCCTGGGATCAAGTCTGCATTGGGCTTCCTGCTCAGTGCGGAGTCTGTTTCTCTCTCTCCTCTCACTCTCCTCTCTCCCTATGTCTCTCCCCACTGCTCCTTCTCTCTCTCTCTTTCTCTCTAAGATAAATAAATGAAATCTTTAAAAAATAAAAAATAGTGAAAAATAAAAAGTAGTCTTGTTATTTTGTAGGTCCAATTCTGCTATAACCAAGGTTTTAAAATATACAGAACCATAAAGATAGCTAACAAATACATAATAAACGCTTCCAATGTTTATTTCTTGGTTTATTTGCTGGAATTATATCTTTTATCGTAGGGGGTGTCAAACTACAGCCTGAGGGCCGAATCCTGTTCTTGTGCAATCTGTGAGCTAAGGGTGGCTTTCATATTGTTTCAATGGTTGAAAAAAATTGAAAGAATATTTCATGACATGCAAAACTATATGAAATTCATATTTCAGTGCCATAAAGTTTTATTTGAATATAGCCACATTTATTTGTTTACATATTTTTTTTGTTTGTTTACATATTTTCAAGGCTGCTTTCACACTGCTACAATGGAGTTGAGTAGCTACAACAGAAACCATATAGCTTCCAAAGCCTAAAATATTCACTATCTGGCCTTTTACCAGAAAAGGTTGCTGATTCCTGCTCTACAGCATGGCTTTTCTGTCTTCAAATATCTTTGGGAAAGCTTTACTAGAAACAGAAGCCTGAAATAATAGTGGCTTACACAAGATAGAGGTTCATTTTTCTCTCATGTAGAAGAAAATTCAAGATAGGTAGACTGAGCTGACACAGTGTTCTGGTGGCCATCAGAACCTACAGCTTCTTGGATCTTTCTGCTCTGCCGTCTTACTACAAGGCTTTCATCTCCAAGATTACCTCATAGTCACATAAAGACTACTGGAACTCCAGTCATCACATCATGTTCCCAGGAGTAGAAAGCAAAAGTATGGTCAGGACAAAAGAGCTGTCCTCCCAACTAAGTTAGTTCTTATTAAACAGCTTCACCAGAAGTTCTAGCCAAATATTCCTCTCCTTTTTTTAATCCAGGTGTATTCTTCTTTTTTTTTTTTTTTAAGATTTTATTTATTTATTTGACAGAGAGAAATCACAAGTAGATGGAGAGGCAGGCAGAGAGAGAGGGAAGCAGGCTCCCCGCTGAGCAGAGAGCCCGATGTGGGACTCGATCCCAGGACCCTGGGATCATGACCCGAGCGGAAGGCAGCGGCTTAACCCACTGAGCCACCCAGGCGCCCCACCAGGTGTATTCTTCTTATACCTATTTGAGCAGCTCCATTTGCAAAGGAGACTGAGAAATGTACTTTATAGCTGAGAACATTGCCACCCAAAAAAAATCAGGATTCTGTTAGTGACACACAAGAAGAGAGTGGACACTGGTTAGGCAGCCAACAATCTCTGTCCCAGGAACAAATGGGCTCTCCATATCTTTTTCTTTTCTTTTCTTCTTTTTTTTTTTTTAAGATTTTATTTATTTATCTGACAGAGAGAGCACAAGCAGGCAGAGCAGCAGGCATAGCAGCAGGCAGAGGAAGAGGGAACTGAAGCAGGGCTCGATTATAGGATACTGGGAACATGACCTGAGCCAAAAGCAGGTGCTTAACTGATTGAGTCACCCAGGCATCCTTCTCCATATTCTTTGCAATATATGCTGCATAATAGTTTCTCATAAACATACAAGTATTTTTCAATTACTCTTTTTTGTTGTTGTTGTCTTTTTAAAGCATACATCCTTACTCAGCCTCTCAGGTCTAGCTGTTTACAACATTTATTCCACAAATATTGAATCATTTAGCCCTTACAACAGCCCTGTGAATCACAGCAATCACCACTGGGAAACTGAGGAAATTAAAACTCAGAAAAATGAAGTAGAATGCCCAAGTCACTCAAATAAGAAGTAGCAGCAGTGCAACTCAAGTTCAAGCCTCCTACCTCAAATCTAGTTGGTTTTTTCCACCATATCAATACTGTACCCAGTTTGATGCCACTGATGCCCAGACCATTTCCTGCCAACAATATGCCTTATTGGGATGCCTAGGTGGCTCAGTTGGTTAAGCATCTGCCTTTGGCTCAAGTCGTGATCCCAGGGTCCTGCAATCGAGCCCCACCTCAGGGTCCTGGGATCAAACGCTGCATCGGGCTCCCTGCTCAGCTGGGAGCCTTCTTCTCCCTCTCTCTCTGTGCCTTCCCCCACTTGTGCTCTCTCACTCTCTCTCTCTCTCTAAATGAATAAATAAAATCTTAAAAAAAAAAAAACCCGATACCCACTATCTCTAGTCCCCTCTCTCAACCATTTCTTCTCTTCCATGTCCTCCTCTCCCCCTTACTAACTTGACATCTTCGAGGCCCTAAAGATTTCTCTCTACATAGTCATGGCACATCTTTTCTGGTTGGCTTGCCAGAAGTTTTTGCTGAAAAAATATACTGATAGTCCTATGGAAACTCCTTTGTACATAACAAGTTGTTTTTCTCCTCCTGCTTTTAAAATTCTGTCGCCTTTAACTTTTGACAATTTAGTTATAATGTGTCTTAGTGTGGGTCTCTGGATTCATTTTTCTTGGAACCCTCTGGACTTCCTAGATCTGTCTATCTGTTTCTTTCCCCAGGTTAGGGAAGTTTGCAGCCACTGTTCATTTGCATAAGCTTTCTGCCTGTTTAATCTCTCTTTTTGTTCTGGGACCCTTACACATTCACTTTACTGTATCCTTTAAGCTATTTTCACTCTTTTTCATTCTTTTTGCTTTTTGCTCCTCTAATTAGATAAATTCCAATGCCTTGTCTTCTAGTTTGCTTATCTTTCTTCCAATCTATCTAGACTACTGCTCAAACTCTCTATTAAATTTTCTGTTCAGTTATATTCCTCGGCTTTATGATTTCTGTTTGGTACATTTTTATATTTCCTATTTTTTTGTTGAAATTCTCACTTTTTTCATTGTTGTCTTGACTCGGTGAGGAATCTTATTACTGTCATTCTGAACTTTCTATCAGGTAAGTTATTTATCTGTTTCATTAGATGTGTTATCTGTTTCACTAGATGTGTTGCTAGAGTTCTATCCTGTTCTTTTGCTCAGAACATATTTCTCTGTTTCTTAATTTTCTTTGACTCTCTGTGTTGATTTTTGTGTACTAAATAAAACAGCAACCTCTCCCAGTTTTGAAAGAATAGTCTTGTGTGGGAGATGAACCTCACCAATTAGCCTGGCCAGTGCTCCTTATTGTCTCTCAAATCTTTGTGATCTTTCTTGCTCTTGGTGGGTCCCAATAGTTGAAATATGCCAAGACCCTTAATTGTCTCAAAGGGAAAGATCACAGTCAATACCTGTCAATACCAACACAGTCTGTTTGGAAGCCAGTCAGGTGACTGCTGGGAAAGTGTGTAGTTAAGTCCCTTTCAGGGAGAAACTGGGAAGTAGGCATTTTTGTCTGTTGCCTCTCTGCTGGGCCCTGGGTGTATAACCATGGGTGAGAGTGTGGTCCTGAATCTACTAAGAATTTCTTTGTTTTTAATAATGCCATGGGACTCCTGAATGCATGCCCCATTGGCTATAAGAGCCAGGTGATCTGGGGGCCCATTCCTCAGGTGGCAGCCACAAAAGCTGGGCACAAGTCATGCATACAAGCTCCTTCCAGGGAGATACTGATGACTTGAAACAGGCTAGAGGGAGAGGACAGGGGAGATGTCTGCAGGCTTTCCCCGGTGTCTGGAAAAGATTGCAGTTATCCTCTAGTTGTGTGCTAAATTAGAAGCCTTACACTCAGGCAGCAACTTTTAAAGGCAAATAGACCCTTTTCAGGGAAAGACTGCGAGGTGGGCATTTCTGCCTATTCCCTCTGCACTGAGTCCTGAGTCCTGGGAGAGGGAGAATAGCCAGTTTAAGAACTGCTCCTTTGTCTGCTACTGTCCTACTGACTCCTGAATGGAAGTCCCATTGGCTATCAGAACCAGGTGATCTGTGGATCCATCTCTCAAGTGGTACCCATGAAAGTGGGGTACAGACATATGTACAAGCTTCATTCAGGGAGATATGGTGATTTGGGACAAGCAGGAGGTAGAAGGCAGGGGAGGCATCTGCCAGCTTCCCTGGTTTTGTAGTCAGCCTCTAGATGCCTGCTAAATTAGAAGCTTGACCCAACGGTAGCAACTTTTTTTTTTCTTAAGTAGGTTCCATGCCCAATGTGGAGCTTAAACTCATAACTCCAAGTTCAAGAGTCCTATACTCTACCTTAAAGAAAGAATATAAATGGACCATATTCAGGGAAAGGCTGGGAAATTGACAGGTTTTGCTGGCTCCCCCTGCACTGAATCCTAAGGTGATAGCAAAAGACAGTGCTCAGGTCTGTTAATAACTGCTTCTTTGTTTCACTATAGCCTTGTGACCCTCATGAACTCAAGCCTCACTGATTTTCAGAGGTAGATGTTTTGGGGGTCTATCTACTGCATGAAAATCTTAAGAGTAGAGATATTAAATACGGAGTCCAAACTCTTCACTCCTTGAGGAGAAGCTTAGAATTAGGGGTTCCCTCCTAATTGTATGGCACTATCCATTTTGATGTGGATATTTTCTTGTTTGCTTGATGTATAGAAATTACTGAGCCAGTTCTGGATTACCATCAGAGGGACTGCTCTGTGTGCAGTTCTTCATTTGGTGTGTCCAGGGGAGCAGGAGAATTCAGGAGCCTCCTATATCACCATCTTTAAAGACCACTCCTGAGCAAGTCTAAATTCATTTTTAATAAGTAATAAAAAGTACAAAAGTATATCCATTGAAAAGTAAATCATCTTTTCATCTCTGTCTCCAGCCATCCAATTTTCTTACCCAAGACAACACTTGCCTCTTGAATATACTTACATAGGTAATCTATGCATTTCCCACTATGTGTATATACATACATGCATATACATGTCTTTATAATATTTTATTAGATTAAATGATAATATATTATATACACACTTATCTCACTTAACAGTATACCCTAAGGTTCATTCCATCTGTACCGAGGTCTGTTTAAAACTCAGACCTTAACCATGTTATTATACTACTTTAAATTCTTTAGTGAGTCCACATTAACCCACAGAATGAAATTTATGCTCCTTAGTCTAACTTCAAGGTCCTCTCTAACCTGACTCTTCCTAGTACTTCAGTATTCTATCCCACCATCTACTGATTGCTTATATTCTAGTAGTCAGATTGCTTATAGTCTGCCCTCATACTCACTGTGTTATTTCACAAGTCAGAACCTTTGCAATGCCCTTCTCACCTTTCCTCATCTTAATTATATTTATATACCCTTCAAGAAAACTCAGATGTTTCTCACCCAGGAAGCTGTCCCTTTATGCCCAGCCAAGGCCAATCCCTGGTCCAAGGATTCCTGCATGCTTAGATCATAGCCATTATCATATTAAATTAAAAGTATCTGTTTATGTGTACATTTTCATCACTTAACTTCTTCAAAGCAAGACTCTTACCATTTGAGGCTCATATTTGTTTCCCCAGAGCCTAGCATCATGTCTAGCATATAGTTGAAACTAAATAAATATTTATTGACAAGGACTGATTTGAACTATTGAACTTCCTCTCTGGTAAGGTCAGAATCCTTTTTAAAGCCGAGAGTCAAATTAAACAGTACACATTTCTAGAAATAGTGAGTTGTGATTGGGATAGGGCTATAAGGAAACTTTCTTGAAAAGTTGATGTGAGCATGTTGAAGGTGAGAGACAAATCCTGCATTGGAAATGGCTAATGGGTAGGAAATGAAGAAACCTAAGAAGCATCAGTGAAAGGAGAGAAGGGAGTTAAGGATGAGTGTAGCAGGCAGAGGTATTAGGGACTAAATTGGACATGCTGGGATGAGTTAGCAAGAGGTGACTATAGTAGTATCTTCTAGTGCAGGGTATTTGTTCACTAATAGGCAGCCTGTGTATCAGGAGAGAAGGACCCTGCACATTGCAAACTCCACAGTTCCAAAATGACCTTCTTTTCTCCATCCCTCACTCCCTGATGAAGGAGTAATAACTCTTTCAATGGTCTGGGGAAAAAAGATGGCTTTTCATGGTATGGGTAAGGAGGATGGTTTTGAACTAATTATCTACAACTGTTGATGTGGTTTGAAGTTCAGAGCCAACAGCCAAGAAAGAATTTTTGAGATGTTTTCGGTGCAAAAAGGTAGTTTTATTAAACCATAAGGTCAGGACCCATGGGCAGAAAGAACTACACTGGGGTTGTGAGGAGTGACTGATTGTATAAGATTTTCTATCCTATGGAAGGAAGGGTGATGTTAGGGTTCCAGGAAATCTAGTCTATAGGTTTCTGGAGATTGTTTTTTTCTTGTAAATCATTAGTACAGTTCCAAACTGATGGAGACTCATGTCCTGCATGACTATGATCTCTATCAGTTAACCACTTGTTTTTCCCTTTCCTTTGTTCTTGGGCAGCCAAGAGTGCCACATATCCCACCTGGGGCTGGGAGACTGGTCAGGGTATTAACTTGTGCTTTACCCTCAGCTTGCCTTTTGCTCCTTCATCACTGTGATTAGTGCTCCTCCTAAGGGCTGCAGGTGTCACAAGCATCGATGGTAGGGGACACCTTCTCAAAGAGGTCAGGGAAGGCTTCCTTGAGAAGTTTCAGCTGAGACTGTAGGTTGACTAGCAGTTAGCTAGACAAAGCATGGTGTGAGTGAAGGGGGAGGGAAATGTGTTTTATGCAAAGGGAAAACAATATGTGTGGAAGACTAAGGAAGGAAGATGTGAGGCTTATAGAAGAAAATAAGTTAAAAATGGCGTGGAATGCATGGCAAAAGACAAGGCTGGTGAAGTAGATAGAAGTCCCATCAGGCAGGGTCAGAAAGTTTGTGTACTTTATCCCCAAAACATTCAGAAGCACCTTAACGTTCAGAGGAATGATGTGATTTGTGTTTATAAAATATCACTCCTGGGGCACCTGGGTGGCTCAGTTGGTTAAGCATCTGTCTTCTGCTCAGTTCATGACCTCAGGGCCTTGGGATTGAGCCCTACATGGGCTCCCTGCTCCACAGGAAGCCTCCTTCTCCCTCTACCTCTGCCTGCTGCTCCTCCTGTCTTGTGCTCTCTCTCTTTCTCTATGTCAAGTAAATAAATAAATCTTTAAAAAAAAATCCCTCTTGTTCATCATGTATAAGTGAATAAACAAAATTCAGTGTAGTCATACAGTGGACCAATATTCAGCCTTAAAAGGAAAAGAAATTCTGACACATGCTCCAAGGTGAGTGAATCTTAAGAACATTATGCTAAGTAAAATAAGCCAACATGTAAGGACAATATTGTATGATTTCACTTATATGAGGTACCTAGAATAGGTAAATTCATTGAGACAGAAGAAGAATAGTGGTTACAGGTGCTGGGGGGGGGCAGGGTGGAGAATGGGGAATTATTGTTCATGGATACAGAGTTTCAGTTTGGAATGATGAAAAAAATTCTGAACCTGGGTAGTGGTGGCAGCTGTACCGCATGGTGAATGTATTTAATGCCACTGAATTGCAAATTTAAAAATGGCTTAAATGATCTCAAAGAGTTCTGAATAGCCAAAACAATTTTGAGAAAGAAAAACAAAGCTAGAAAGATAACACTTTCTGATTCCAAACTATATTACAAAAATATAGTAATTATAGTAGTCAAAACAGTATGGTACTAGCATAAAGACAGATACATGAGCCAACAAAAAAAAATAGAGTCCCCAAATACCCCCCCCACACACATATGGCCTACTGATCTTCAACAAGCATGTCAAGACCATGCAATAGGGAAAGACAGTCTCTTCAACAAATGGTGTTGGGAAAACTAGATATCCACATGCAAAAGAATGAAGTTGGATCCTTACCTTACAGAATATACACAAATTAATTCAAAATGGCTTAAAAACTTAACGGTAAGACCAAAAACTATAAAACTCCTAGGAAAAAACATAGAAAAATCTTCATGACATTGGGTTACACAATGATTTCTTAGATATGACACAAAAAGTCTAGGCAACAAAAGCAAAAATAAACAAATAGAACTACATTAAACTTCAGTGTAGCAAAGGAAATAATCAACAGAAATTAAAAGCAACATATGGAATGGGAGGAAATATTTACAAACCATATATGTGATAAGGAGTTAATGTCTAATATATATATATAGAACTCTTACAACTCAACAAGCAAAAAAACCAAACAGCCTGATTTAAAAATGATTAGAGGACTTGATTAAACATTTCCCATAAAGAAGATGTTCAAATGATCAAAAAACACATGAAAATATACTTAGCATCCCTAATCTCAAGGAAATGAAAATCAAAACCACAATGAGATAACACCTCATACCCACTAGGATAATCACTATCAAGAAGGAAAAAAGAAAAGAAGAGTTGGTGAAGATGTAGAGAAATCGGAGGCTACCTGGTGCATTTAACTCTCACCCCTAAGGTAAAATGGTGCAGCTGCTGCAGAAAACAGTACAGAGGTTCCTCAAAAACTTGATAAAAGAATTACCATATGATTCCACAACCCTACTTCTGAGTATATATCCAAATGAACTAAAAACGGGATCTCAAAGATATATTTGCACACCCATGTCATTGCAACACTTTCACAAAGGCCAAGAGGTGGAAGTAACCTAAATATTCATTGATGGAGAAATGGATAAGGAAAAAATACATATATACAACGGAATACTATTCATCCTTTAAAAAGAAGGAAATTCTGTCACAGGCTACAACGTGGATGAAACTTGAGGACATTATGCTAAGCAAAAGCAGCCAATCTCTCTCTCTCTCTCTCTCTCACACACACACACACACACACACACACACACACACACACACACAAATACTGCTTGATTCCACTTATATGAGGTATCTAAGGTAGTTGAATTCTTGAAAACAGAAAGTTGAGTGGTGATTTCCAGGGCCTGGGGGAGGGGAGATATGAGGAGTTTTATTTGGTGGGAATAGAGTTTCAGCTTTGCAAGATGGAAAGTACCAGAAATGTTGTTACACGATGTGCAAACAGTTAACACTATTGTACCATACACTTAACAGTGTTTAAGATAGTAAATTTAATGTTATGTTGTTTGTTTGTTTTTTTAAAGATCTTATTTATTTATTTGACACAGAGAGAGAGAGAGAAAGAGCACGAGCAGGAGGGAGGGTTAGAGGGAGAGGGAGAAACAGGTTCCCTACTGATTCAGGGCTCCATCCCAGAACCCTGTGATCATGACCTGAGCTGAAGGCAGATGTTTAACCAACTGACACATTCAGGTGTCCTCATGGTATGTGTTGTTTTTTTTCCAAAGATTTTATTTATTTATTTGACAGACACATCACAAGCAGGCAGAAAGGCAGGCAGAGAGGGGGGGGGGGAAGCAGGCTCCCTGCCCAGCAGAGACCCTGATGTGGGGCTCGATCCCAGAATCCTGAGATCATGACCTGAACCAAGGCAGACACTTAACCCACTGAGCCACCCAGGTGCCCCATGGTATGTATTTTTTAACCACAGTTTTTTACTTGGTTAAAATGGTAAGTTGAATATTGTGTATATTTTACCATGTAAAAAAGTAAAAAAGACATCACTCTTTCTACAAGATGAATTCAAGAAGAAGCAAGGATTAGGTGTTTGGTAGACCCAAGCAAAGAGATGACAGTGGCTTACACCGGAAGAGTTGAAAGTAGTGGACAAAGTAAAGCTATATTCTGAAGATGTCTTGTCTCCTGAGTTAAAATGTGAGTTCCCAAAGGGAATGAGCACCATATTCTTTTTCTTTTATGTCCTTATACTGTACCCATCATAGATATACCATAAATATTGTTAGATCACCTGTAGGAAAGTGGCTACAGAAAAATCATATCCTGACTGACACGTGGAAATGAAGAGTTAATGACTTTTTCTCACAAGCATAGTGATTTGCCAAGTAAATCACTCCATAGTAGAGCTTTGGGAAACTGAGGTATTCTCTATAAAATGGGAGGATTTTCTGGTCTTCCTCTTGGAGTTCATAGGCTTTCATCAGGTCAAAGGAGACCCTATGGCCTCATTCCTCTGAGTGAAGGAGTGACTAACAGTTCTAGCAGCTAAATGATATCCCAAGGAAGCAAATAAGAGATAGGCTTGTGAGCTAAACTTGCCATGAGCTAGATCAGTTCTTCTCCCTGCATGTTCACAAAGTTCTGTTCATAAAGTTCACACGTTCTGTTCCATCAGAACACGGAATGCCTACAGTGTTAGCCAATCTGATGAGGACTAGAGAATGAGGAAAGAGAGAGAGTGGCAAATGGTGGTCCTTGATATCTCAGAAGGGTGAGGGAATGGAGGTGTTGACACAGGGAGACTTACAGGTTTTTCCTAGACCAAATAAAATACTAGGAGGAACTACAGATTTATTTGAAGCCTGCATCTTCCTTATGTGACATCATGCTTCTGACTTCCAATATTCTGAGAAAGAATCCAAGCAAATATATATGTATTATATATAATATATATTTATATTTATAAGCCTATATATAAACATATATTTATAAGCTTATTTATAAATATGTATATGATATATTTATATATATTATTTATATATTATGTATATAATTATATATTTTATAGAATATATTATAATGTTAATAGTAATTAAAATAGTTAAGTGTTTATATATTATATATATATCATATATTATATATTTATATATACAAAAGTATATATATCTATATATGCTCTTGTGTAAGTATGTGTGTAGTTTAAATCTGCTTGTTCAGGTTATATATCTCTGCTTATGTACATGGTATGCCTGATACACACACATGGGGGACACTGCATCTACAGATGTTGATACATATATACACATATGTATGTACACATATGTGTGTGTATATATCAGTGTGTGTATGTGTATGTGTCAGGCAGGGAGGTCGGGTAGAGGGAAGGGCTTTGAACTGAAATTTGATTATTTTTGGCCAAGATGAAACGCAATTAAAGTGGACACATCTTTGCTGGCAGACCTCCAGCTGCCTCATGATGTCAGCTGTAATCTTGCCACTCTCAGCCTTCTTCACAGCCCCCTCACCCTGCTGATGAGGATAATGATCCCTATTAGTCACTGTCTGATTAACCAGACTGAGAAGGTCTCTGCCTCCCAAGGGGGGAACAACGTGGGGAATCCCTCTAGGTAGCTCAGTGATAGAGGAAAGACAGATACCAGAGGAGCTAAGCCACAGGCAGCTACCTGGTTCCTTTAATTCTAAGCCCCAAAGACCGTTCTCTTAATCAGAAGACATTTAATTCCATAAGTTTTAAGACTCAGAGACAGGATTTCTACTCATTTTCATTCAAGATCTCCCATTTCTCTCCAACTCAAATTCTCTGCCTCAGCCTGCTCATTGTCTTTTGAATAGACTTTGAGGCAGATTTCCTGCCTCCAAGTCTCAGCTTGCTCATTCCCCTACCCAAGAATGCACCTCTCCACCACCACCCTCATTTCTAAACACTACATCAGTATGAGCTCAGAGTGAGCTCTCCCTCTTCAGAACTCCACGGGTCCTTGTTCCTACTAGTTCCCTCCATAGGCATGGATCACCTTTCCTCAAACCAGATTATAAACTCTGCTCTCTCATCAAACACCCTGGTGTGTACACAATCAGAGGCCCTGTTCTCGCTGTTTTCTTAGTCGTATTAAGTGTCCTCAGAGTATGTTTCAATCAGATAAGTCTCATTGTCTCTTAAACTGCCCTTAAAACACAGGGTATGTGTAACAAAATGGTCAAACAAAACATAACTGCAGACCATACATGGCCTATGACCAATTTGTAACTCCTGACTTTGAGCCAAAAAACTTATTAACTAAAGGTTTGTTTTTCTCATTTTGGATACTTCAGGAAGATCAGAGTCTTCATTTCCTGAGTTCTTTATTGAAAGCATTAAACCTTCTGGATAATCCACTTTAGAAAATCATTTGTAGGGTCCAGTTGGTTTGGGTTTTGGTTTTGGGATTTTTTTAGTCTACAAAATCACCTCTAGGAACAGGTGAATATGAATTTGAGACCCAAGATCCTGGGTTCTGCCTTTAGTTATCCATTATGCTTAACTCTCTAAGGACTGACAGGCTAGGTTGGGAATGATCTGAACCCTCTGAACTGTTCTCCTTCAAGCTTCCTGAGTTTCTTTTCCTTAAGCAGTTCTTAGAGGTTAGCCTGGGTAACAACAGCATCCTTACTGCTAGAACTCTTGTCCCAGAAACAGAAAGAGCTAGGGTTCCTTAAGGATAAAGTTTCTGATATCAGAAATGTAAAAGTTCTGGTGGCGCCTGGGTGGCTCAGTGGGTTAAGCCGCTGCCTTCGGCTCAGGTCATGATCTCAGAGTCCTGGGATCGAGCCCCGCATCGGGCTCTCTGCTCAGCAGGGAGCCTGCTTCCTCCTCTCTCTCTGCCTGCCTCTCTGCCTGCTTGTCAAATAAATAAATAAAATCTTTAAAAAAAAAAAGAAATGTAAAAGTTCTTTTCAATGAGTCAATGTCACCTGCTTAGGAACTGGAAACCCTGGGGGGCTGTGGATACACAAGCAGATTCCAAGTCTGCCAGGGGACATAGTTTTTCATTTGGACAATGATACTGAAGTCTATTGAGTAGACAGGCAAGAATCCTCCCTCACAGGAACTCTAGCTTACTTCAGCCTGTCAAGGTCCAGAGTGGAATTGACCAGGGTTTTCTGAGTAGCCCAGGTTAGGAAGCCCCACTGTGTAGGGAGACCATGTCAAAATGCCTCTATATTATGTCTATCTTGGCTTCAAACGGTGCTTGAGATCACCTTTTGCTTCATACTGACACATCACCTGATGGTCAGTTCTATCTAGAATGGTCCTACTACTGTGACTGAGACGGATCTCCTCCACCTGACTCTGAATTCTGTCTCGTTCTATTCCCTTCCTATGATGAGTACACAAGTACTTTTCTCTTCATACTTCATCTGTTACTTGCAAGTCTGCACTGTACCTACCAGTCACAGCTCCCCACCTGCTTAGGGCAGAACAAGGAATAGAAAGTGACAGAAGGGCAAAGATCTCCACTTTACTAATTACACAGTTCTGGTCAAAAATTAAGTAGCACTTGTGATGAACACAGCATAATGAAGAGACTTGTTAAATCACTATCTTGTACATCTGAAACTAACGTAATATTGTATGTCATCTATAATTTTAAAAACTAAGTAGAGGACCAAACATTACAAAATAAAACTGTTATTTATCTTAACTAAAATAAATCAAAATTTATAATAGTTCTTTACATGGGACCCCTGGGTGGCTCAGTTGGTTAAGCATCTGCCTTTGGCTTGGGTCATGATCCCCAGGGTTCTGGGATGCAGCCTCACATCGACTCCCTACTCAGCCAGGAGCCTGCTTCTCCCTCTGCCTGCCACTCCCCCTGCTTGTACTCTCATTCTCTCTCTCTCTCTCTCTCCCATGCTCTCTCTGGCAAATAAGTAAATAAAATCTTTTTTAAAAATAAATAATAAATTAAAAAATAATAATCCTTCCCACTTCCATAGCACTTTTACAGTTTACAAAGTGTTTTATTTTTCCTTATATTTGATCCTCACTTGCACCTGCAAAATGAGGAAAACTGGTATTTCTATTCCTATTTGACAGTTAAGGAAATACATGCATTAGAGAAGAACCTTGATTTACTCAAGGTTACACAACTAATAGGTGGTATAGCTGGAATTCAAACTTAGGCTTTCTTATTTTAGGTCTAAAGTATCCTTGATGTTCATTTATTCTTCTTTCTGCTGCCCTGTAACAGGGCCAGACAGGATTGGAAGATCAGAACACTCTCTGAGTGATCCCTTAAGTTTGTACTCCACCTGGCTTTTGTCTCAGTGGATGTGACTAAGTCCAAGGATAAACATTAGCTGTTTCCAGGCATGAGGGCTCATCGTATCCAGGTAGAAAAGAGTATTGACTTGCTAATTTACTGCTTCAAGTCTAGGAGCCTCTCCCAAGTCTTCAGCCCCAAGAGGCCTCCTACAGTAGAGAACATTCTCAGTTAGTGTGGTTGGTGCCAGTGACTAGGCTGGTTAGAATGGAGAGGGGCTGACTTCTGGATGTGTGGGAAACTCCATAAAGGAAGATGAAGTTCCCATAGGCATGCCCTCTTATCTTCCTACCCTTGGGCTTAGAGGTGTTTAATAGGAACAGAAGAGTTGCCAGGCACAGACCTGTCCTCCTTCCACCCTGGCTTGGACAAAGCCATAGGCAGCACTTGTTCCTAGCCCTATCTCCACCTGACCAGAAATATCATCATCAGAAAGTTCCTATTAAGCACCTAACTGTAGGTCAGAGGCAAGAGTGATTTCTGCAACACTGTGCCCTTGAGCAGCTACCCAGGCCTTCCTGTTTTGCAATACTGTGGGGTGATTCTAATTATCCCCTAGGGTGTGGGGGGGAGGCAGTGAAGGGCCAGGGGAAGGGTTGATAAATTCCCCAAAGCCAAGTGTATTAAAATTCACACCGATTTAAAAATAAATATATACCATCTGGCATTTTTAGTTAAATGGAGAGGAGTTGGGTTTGGGGAGGAAGAATTGCTAAGTGGCACAAAAACAGGTTGTAACTTCTCCAACAGACGTGAGTCACTCTAAGGAGCTCAGTCTTGTGTCTTTCATTCCAAAGCCCTGCATCTCAGAGAGCTGGTAGCAAAGCTGGAGAGCAGCCAATCCCAGAAAACTGGGCTGGGCAAGGAAATACAGTGGGGAGGTTTCTGAGCTGGTCTCCAGGGAACAGAGGGAACAATGGAAAGAGGAGGGGCAGAGGAAACTCTTTACCACCTGGTTTCTTGCCCCCAGACGACAAAACCGCTTGGACTTTGATCCCTTAGTGACTTTATTAAATGCACGCTGCCCTAGTAGACACCTTGCTGAGAGATAGAAAGACAGTGGTTAGGAGCACAAAATCTGTAGCCAAAATGCTGGGTTCACATTCTGGGTCTGCCATTTACTAACTTGTGACCTTGAGCAAGTCACTTAACTTCACCTCCATTTCCTCAACTAAAAAATAGAACTAAAAGTAATAACTACAGAATAGAGCAGTGGGTAGGACAAACACAAAGAATTGTGCTTGTGTTCTAAGTTAGTGAAATACAACGTTGGTTACCGTTATGGCTGAGTACAATGGAGAACTACAGAGGAAGTGAAGCCAGAGTAGGAGAGCAGCTATAGTCTAAAGCACAAATGCATTTAAGACAGAAACTTGTTCTAAAAACATGAATATGTGCCAGGAGATTTAACTATGGCAGTCTGGGGCTTACTATAGGCCAAGTTCAGGCTATCTCATTGGAACAAGATAATATAGTTTCAGAACAATGACACTTCTTCTACCAGACCCTGAGAAAAAAATAATAAAGGAAAAAAATGTCCTACTCCATCTTTAAGAAAGTCAAATCATTCAAAACACACTAAGCACCTACTCTGTATAAAATATTCTGATAGATGTTATTAGAGTTAACATGAAATAAGGGACTTGTAACCTGTCATTTAGGGACCTTATAATCCCATTGTGGAGTCTGGGTCAACACTAATAGTGATAGAAGTGTATCTTTCCTCTTCTTGAACAATAAGAATCTACATCATAATTTTTCTCTTTGCCTAGAGCAAGTTTAAATGTTAATTTAGTACCCAAATTCTGTAGCAATTCCCTTTTCCCCAAGGGCCCTTCTGGATTCAATTCTTCATTAAAAGTTTTAACTGTTTTTCTTTTAAAATATATATTCTAATATTATAAACAACTCTGAATTGTTTTGGTAATCAGAGGGTCAAAAACACGAAAAACATTATCTATCAGAGAAAAATAGCAGTACAAGAGAACTGACCTATGAAGGCTCCCTGAGTTAAAGGGAACTTAGAAGTCATGGAATCAACATTTCTCCCAGAGTAGTATCCTCCTGTAAGATCTCTGATGTATGCCCCCCAGCATTTCCTTGAGCACAGTTCCAGACCATTCTGTTGTGAACCAGCAATGTTGTTGGGAAACTCTTAGAGCAGAAATCCATTTCACATTAACCATCATTCCTAATGATCCTACTTCTGCCCTTGGTGTGACATAGAACAAGTCACATACCTCTTCTTCATTTGACAGCCCATGAGATATTTGAAGATAGTGATCATGTCCTTCAGAAGTCTCCAAGCTAAACATTCCTAGCTGCTGTGTCCTTTCATCCTGAGGAGCAGAGCTCAGGCCTTCACCGTCTTCTAGTGGATGGACTCCAGTTTACAGATCCCTCTCAGAACACTTACCATGCATAGTGATACAAATATGACCAGACACATACTCCCTGCAACATCAGATCACTCTCTGCCTATTAATAGAGCCCCATAGGTTGTACCAACTGTTTTAGCAGCTGTTCCTCACTTGGGACTTTTACATAGTTGACTTGACTCCACCATCTTGTTTCACATGAACTTTAGCCAAAGCAAGCCTATATCATGCAATAGATTTTTCAACCAAAAATGTGTCCATTGTATATATTGATGCTAAACCTCTGCCTATTGGGTGTAGCTTATCATTCGAGGCAGATCATTTTTAATGTTTATATTGTCATCTATATACTAGAAATAGATTTCAGTCTATTTCTGTTGGCTATCTTTTCTAGCTTTCTGTCATCTGCAGATTTAATCAGCTTGCCTTCAGACTTCAAGATCACTAATAAAATTCAATGCAATCTCGAACTAGTCATTTCAGCTCTTTCGGCTCCAGTTTTCTCACCTGTAAAATAATAAAGGGGCAGGGAATGATTTCCTGGGTCCCAAGAAATTTGAATGTGTCTTATACAAATCAAATGGCCAGCTGGTGAAAGACTGGGAAGGGGGAAAAAGATGGGGTGATCACTTTCACTCCAGGATAACTTGCTCAAGTAAATTGTGAGAGTTAATTTAATGTGTCAACTTGACTGGTTCCTGGGATTTCCAGATATCCAGTAAAATATTATTTCTAGGTGTATTTGTGAGAGTGTTTCCAGAAGGGATTAGCTTCTAAATCAGTCAACTGAGCAAAGATCTCCTCACCAGAGTGTATGGGTGTCATCTAAGACCCAGACAGAACAAAAAGGCAGAGGAAGAACAAATTTTCTCTCTCTCTTCTTGAGTTGGGACGTCTATCCTTTCTTGCCCTCAGACATGAGGCTTCCTCAGACATGGGTTCTCGGGCCTTTGGACTTGAATGAATTACACAATGGGTTTTATGGTTATACAGCTTACAGATGGCAGATCATAGGACTGTTTGACCTGTGAGCCAATTTTTATAAGTATATACATACACACATACACATATTATATTATTCTTTTGGGAGAACTCTAATATGTAAATTTTGTGTTCAAATAGATGGATTTCATGTATTTGAAAGGTTTTGACTTTGAACTCTGAAAAAAAACATGGTAGATACCTTCACTCATAGACTTTCTATTTTTGCATAGCTCTAGTCTGTGAAAGAGAAAAGTTGCAAAAGATATAGATAATTGTCAATTTAATTGCAATAATTTCAGTTCCAAATTCTGTGTGGTTATCTAAAACTACCTGGTGAAATATTAGTTGTATATTCCCTTTAGTGAAAACAGTGCTAAATGTTGTGTTATATATTCAGAAATTTACTATAACATATCCCAATAAGAGAATTTGTAGAAGATCAGTTACCACAGTGTACCCACTCCTGCCAATTTTGCAGCAGCAATTAGCCCTGTAGCCAAGAGCAAAAACCTTTCAGTATAATCTGGATTTACAAGGTAAATTTTTAAATAGTCAAAAATAGATCTCCCGGGGCGCCTGGGTGGCTCAGTGGTTAAGCCGCTGCCTTCGGCTCAGGTCATGATCTCAGGGTCCTGGGATCGAGTCCCGCATCGGGCTCTCTGCTCAGCGGGGAGCCTGCTTCCTCCTCTCTCTCTGCCTCTCTGCCTACTTGTGATTTCTCTCTGTCAAATAAATAAATAAAATCTTTAAAAAAAAAAAAAAAATAGATCTCCCTTCCACCCCGCCACACCTAACTTTTTCTATAGAGGGATAACAAGTGCTTAAAGGACTTAGATGGGGTATTTGGCTGGTTCAGTTGGTAGAGCATACAACTCTTGATCTCAGGGTCATGAGTTCAAGCCCCATGTTGGGCGTAAAGCTTATTTTAAATGAATGAATGAATGAATGAATGAATGAATGAATGGCTTAGAGAGACTCCAGTCAGTGTTGTACCCAGCTCCACTCTCCCCTACATGTCTTCCCTCTTTTGCTATCTTCTGCCAATGAAGAAGGGATCCAGCATTAGGCTAGCTTTTCTTGCATTTCACCTTGACAGATCATCAGTAACATCAAGCAGTCTTATCTCACAACCTTGGAAAGTTCTATTACTCTTGCAGATTTTCTTCAGAGATCTCCATCATCCAAGCCCAACCCTCTATGACAACATTACTAAATTCACCTAATCATCTAGTCAGTGCTGAACACTGAACTAAAATGCAAGGATCAGAGGGAAATCAAAAGCAGCTTTTCTTTTTCTTTTTAAATATTTTATTTACTTATTTGTCAGAAACAGACAGAGAAAGCACAAGCAGGGGGAGCAGCAGGAAGAGGGAGAAGCAGTTTCCCTGCTGAACAGGGAGCCCGATGCAGGACTCAGTCCGGGGACTCTGGGATCATGACCTGAGCTGAAGACAGACACTTAACCAACTGAGCCACCCAGGCATCCCAAAGGCAGCTTTTTCTGTAACAGGATGGAGCTTAAGCCACCACCAGAGTCAACAGTGAATAAGTTTCAAGTTCCAACATCACTGACATTACAGGAACTTGGAAAGCTTACCACTCTGTCTTAAATTTTTCCTCCCTAAAGTCTAACGTTTTACTATTTCTTGCTTATAGAGTTGTTATTGTTGTTGTTTTTTAACTATGGAATGTTTCATGAATTTGTGGGTCATTCTTGCACAGGGGCCATGCTACTCATAGAGCATTTTAAAATAATAAAGAGCTATTGAGTTTTTCTGAATAAAATAAGCAAACAAAAAAAAACCAAAAACTAAAAACAGCTAACTCCAATTTTCCAAAGATTTATGAAATAATCAACTTCAATGCCAGATGCTAACTGCAGGCACACCAGACACTGGGAAATGTGTAAGTGGAATGGTATTGTGAATGCCTTGTGGAAGGGCCAGTGATTCAGAAATCCCCACTAGAGAAGAGCATTAGAAATTTTTTAAAATGTTTACACCTTACATTAGCATCCCCAAATCTAACAAAATATGTACAAGATCTAATATAAGAAACACTATGAAGCTCTGATGAATGAAATAAAAGGAGAACTAATAAATGCAGAGATATTCCATGTTCATGATTAAGAAGACTCAATACTGTCAAGATTTCAGTTGTTCCCAATTTGATCCACAGACTCAGTGTAATCTCAACCAAAGTCCTAGCAATTTGTAGATATTGACACACTGATTTTAAAGTTTATTTAAAGAAGTGAAAGACCCAGAATAGCCAACACAATATTGATGGAGAACAAAGTCAAAAGATTGACACTACCTGATCTCAAGACTTACTATAAAGCTACAATAATCAAGACAGTATGGTATTGATGAAAGAAAAAACAAATAGATCAAAAGAACTAAGAGAGCCCAAACATAAACTCATGTAAATATAGTCAACTGATCTGCAACAAAGGAGCAAAGACAATACAATGAACAAAGATAGTCTTTTCAAAAAACAGTGCTAAAACAACTGGATATCCTCATGCAAAAAAAATAATCTAGACACAGACCTTATACCTTTCACAAAAATCAACTGAAAATAGATAGCAGAGCTAAATGTTAAGATGAAAAACTATAAAACTCCTAGAAGATAATATAAGAGAAAAACCTAGATGATCTTGAGTATGGCAGTAAGTTTTTAGATAAGCACCAAAGGTACAATCCATGAAAGAAATAATTGATATCTTGGAATTCATTATAATTAAAAACTTCAAATTGCAAAAGAAAGTATCAAGAGAATGAGAAGGCAAGCCATGCACTGGGAGAAAACATTTGCAAAAGACACATCTGATAAAGAATTATCCAAGGGCACCTGGGTGGTTCAGTGATTAGGCGTCTGCCTTCAGCTCGGGTCATGATCCCAGGGTCCTGGGATAGAGCCCCACATCAGGGTCCCGGCTCAGTGGGAAGCCTCATTTCTCTCTCCCACTCCCCTTGCTTGTGTTCCTGATCTTGTTGTCTATCTCTGTGTCAAATAAATAAATAAATAAAGACATACAAATGGCTATCAGACACATGAAAAAATGTTCATCATCACTAGCCATCAGGGAGATTCAAATTAAAACCACATTGAGATATCACCTTACACCAGTTAGAATGGCCAAAATTAGCATGACAGGAAACGACATGTGTTGGAGAGGATGTGGAGAAAGGGGAACCCTCTTCCACTGTTGGTGGGAATACAAGTTGGTGCAGCCACTTTGGAGAACAGTGTGGAGATTCCTCAAGAAATTAAAAATAGAACTTCCCTATGACCCTGCCATTGTACTCCTGGGTATTTACCCCAAAGATACAGATGTAGTGAAAAGAAGGGCCATCTGTACCCCAATGTTTATAGCAGCAATGGCCATGGTCGCCAAACTGTGGAAGGAACCAAGATGCCCTTCAACGGATGAATGGATAAGGAAGATGTGGTCCATATATACAATGGAGTATTATGCCTCCATCAGAAAGGACGAATACCCAACTTTTGTAGCAACATGGACGGGACTGGAAGAGATTATGCTGAGTGAAATAAGTCAAGCAGAGAGAGTCAATTATCATATGGTTTCACTTATTTGTGGAGCATAACAAATAGCATGGAGGACATGGGGAGTTAGAGAGAAGGGGGTTGGGGTAAATTGGAAGGGGAGGTGAATCATGAGAGACTGGACTCTGAAAAACATTCTGAGGGGTTTGAAGTGGCAGGGTGGGGTGGGAGATCGGGGTACCAGGTGGTGGGTATTATAGAGGGCACGGATTGCATAGAGCACTGGGTGTGGTGAAAAAATAATGATACTGTTATGCTGAAAATAAATAAATTTTAAAAAAACCTAGAAAATCTTTTAAAAAATTATTTTCCAAAATATACAAAGAACCCTTATAAAAAGGACTCAAATAAGAAAGAAAACAAGGGGCACCTGGGTGGCTCAGTGGGTTAAGCCTCTGCCTTCGGCTCAGGTCATGATCCCAGGGGCCTGGGATCGAGTCCCGCATGGGGCTCTCTGCTCAGCAGGGAGCCTGCTTCTCCTCATCTCTCTCTCTGTCTGTCTCTCTGCCTATTTGTGATCTCTCTCTCTGTCAAATAAATAAATAAAATCTTAAAAAAAAAAAAAGAAAGAAAACAAATAATTCAGTTAAAAAAAAAAAAAATGGACCATAGATCATAACAGACCCCTCTCAAAGAAGGTATTCAGATGAAAAATAAGCATATGAAAAGATGTTCCACATCATCATCACAGGGAAATTCAAATTAAAACAACAGTGAGGGGGTGCCTGGGTGGCTCAGTGGGTTAAAGCCTCTGCCTTCAGCTCAGGTCATGATCCCAGGGTCCTGGGATAGAGCCCCACATAGGGCTCTCTGCTCATCAAGGAGCCTGCTTTCCCTTCCTCTCTCTCTGCCTGCCTCTCTGCCTACTTGTGATCTCTGTCTGTCAAATAAATAAATAAAATCTTTAAAAACAAAAACAAAACAACAACAACAACAATGAGGGATGCCTGGATGGCTCAGTCAGTTAAGCATCTGCCTTTGGCTCAAGTCCTGATCCCAGGGTACTAGGATCTAGTCCCACCTTGGGCTCCTCACTCAGCAGGGAGCCTACTTCTCCCTCTGCCCGGCTGCTCTGCCTACTTGTGCACTCTCTGACAAATAAATAAAATCTTAAAATAAATAAATAAATAAAAGGAGATGCCACTGTACACCTGTAAAAATGGCCAAAATCTTGAACAGTGACAACATCAAATGCCAGCAAGGACGAGGAGCAATAGGAACTCTCATCCACTGTTAGTGGGAATGCAAAATGGTATACCCACTTTAAAAAAGAGTTTGGCAGTCTTTTACAAAACTAAATATACTCTTAGCATATGATCCAGCAATCATGTTCCTTGGTATTTACCCAAAGGTAAATTTATTTACAAAAACCTGTACATGGTTGTTTATAGCAGCTTTATTCACAGTTGGCAAAACTTAGAAGCCACCAATATCTCCTTCAGTAGATGAGTGGATAAATAAAGTGTGGTATATTAGGACAATGGATTACTACTCAGTGCTAAAAAGAGATGAGCTATCAAGTCATGAAAAGACATGAAGGAATCTTAAATGCATATTACTAAGTGAAAGAAGCCAATCTGAAAAGGTTTTATACTATTTTATTCCAACTGTACAACATTCTGAAAAAGGCAAAACTATAGAGACAGTAATCACAATAAAAAGATCTGTGGTTGCCAGGGGTTAGGCGATGAACAAGCAGAGCACAGAGGATTTTTAGAGCAATGAAAAATATGATACTATAATGATTGATGCATATCATTATATATTTGTCCAAACCCATAAATATGTAATACCAAGAATGAACTATAGGACAAATTATGTGGGCAAAAATGATGTATCAGTGTAGTTATAACAACTGTTATTAACCTTGGCAGGGGATTTTGATGATGGACAGGCTATGCATGTGTAGGGACAGGGAAATCTCTGTACCTTTCCCTCAATTTTAATATGAACCTAAAACTGCTCTAAATAAGTAAAGTCTTACAGTGCCTGGCTAGCTAAGACTGTTAGTCAGTTGATGGAGCATACAACTTTTGATCTTGAGGTTGTGAGTTCAAGTCCTGTATTAGATATACAGATGACTTTATTAATTTTTCTAAAACTTATTTGAGAGATGGGGGGCCTGGGTGGCTCAGTCGGTTAAACATCTGCCTTCAGCTTGGGTCATGGTCCCAAGGTCCTGGGATCGAGCCCCACCTCAGGCTCCCTGCTTAGCCGGGAGTCTTCTCCCTCTGTCTGCTGCTCCCCCTGCTTGTGCACGCTCTCTCTCTCTCTGACAAATAAATGAAATCTTAAAAAAATATTATTTGAGAAAGAGAAAGAGAGCATGAGAGAGCAAACACAAGCAAGGGGGAAAGGCAGGGGGAGAGGGAGGAGCAGGCTCCCTGCTAAGCAAAGAGCCCAACTTGGGGCTCAATCCCAGGACCCAGGATCATGACTGAGTTGAAAGCAGATACCTAACCAACTGAGTCACCCGGATACCCCTAGAGATGATTAAAAAAAAAAATAAAATCATTCATGACTTTAAAAAAAAAAATCTTTTTTAAAAAAGTAAAGTCTTAATCAAAAGAAAAAAACTCATATCTTTAATCCAGTATTTCCAGTATTTTAAATAAAGATTTTTATTTATTTATTTATTTGACAGAGAGAGATCACAAGTAGGCTGAGAGGCAGGCAGAGAGAGAGTGAGAGAGGGAAGCAGGCTCCCGCTGAGCAGAGAGCCTGATGTGGAGCTCGATCCCAGGACCCTGAGATCATGACCTGAGCCGAAGGCAGCGGCTTAACCCACTGAGCCACCCAGGCGCCCCCAGTATTTCCAGTATTTTAAATCAAATATTCACAAACATGGGCAAGACTTATGTAGAAAAATTTTTATTACAGTTATATGAAATCAATAAAAATGGGAAATAACTCAAATATTCCATAAGAAATTATGATACATTCATAAGCTGAAATATTATGTAGTATTTAAAGTAATGTTCTTATTTTGTTTTTTTTTTTAAGATTTTATTTATTTATTTGACACAGAGAGAGGCAGAGAGGTAGGCAGAGAGAGAAAAGCAAACTCCCCACAGAGCAGAAAGCCCAATGCAGGCCTTGATCCCAGGACCCTAAGACCATGACCTGAGCCAAAGGCAGAGACTTAACCCACTGAGCCACCTAGGCACCCTAAAATAATGTTTTTAAAGAACTGTAATGGAGGGTAAAATTCTTACAAGGTTATTTTAAATGAAAAGCATACATACATGGTCTTTAATTATACAAACATGGTCTTGTCTTAGTTCATTCGAGCTGCAATAACAGAATAACATAGACTGGGTGGCTTATTAATAACAGAAATTCATTTCTCATAGTTTCTCAGAGTTGGAGAGGTCCAAGATCCCCAAGGATCACGAAGTCCCATGACTGGTGAAGATTCGTAGACATTAAGCATTCCTCTCCATGCATCCTTACATGGCAAAAGGGGCAGAGAGCTCTCTGAAGTCTCTTTTACAAGGGCATTATTCCCATTCATGAGGGCACAGCGTCCATGACCTAATCACTTTCCAGAGGCCCCACTTCCAAATACCATCACTTGGAGTTTAGATTTCAACATATGAACTTGGCAGTGACACAAACATTCAGTCTATGGAAGTCTTAGTTTAATGATAACAAGAAAAAGACTGGAGAGAGTGCCTGGGTGGCTCAGTCCATTAAGCATCTGCCTTCAGCTCAGGTCATGATCCTGGAGTCCCAGGATAGAGTTTTTTTTTTTTTTTTTTTTTTTTTAAGATTTTATTTATTTATTTGTCAGAGAGAGAGCGAGCACAGGCAGACAAAGTGGAAGGCAGAGTCAGAGGGAGAAGCAGGCTCCCTGCGGAGCCCGATGTGGGACTCGATCCCAGGACGCTGGAATCATGACCTGAGCCGAAGGCAGCTGCACAACCAACTGAGCCACCCAGGCGTCCCTCAGGATAGAGTTCTGCATTGGGCTTCCTGCTTAGCAGAGAGTTTGCTTCTCCCTCTGACCCTCCCCCATCTCATTATCTCTTTCTCACTCTCACTTTCTCAAATAAATAAACAAAATCTTTTAAAAAGACAGGAAAAAATAGGAATATTAATCATAATTTTGTTTGGATGATAGGATTATGGATGATTTTTATTCCTTTATGTTTCTGTATTTTTCAAGGTGTTTTTTTTTTTTAAGATTTGTTTATTTATTTTAGAGAGAGAGAGAGCATGAGTGGGAGGGGCAGAGGGAGAGGGATAGAGAATCTCAAGCAGACTCCATGCTGAGCTTGGAGCACAATGCTGGGCTCAGTCTCAGGACCCTGAGATCACAATCTGAACCAAAACCAAGAGTTGGATACTCAGCCAACTGTGCCACCTGAGCACCTCTCAAGTTTTCTAAAATAAACACCTTATTTCTTTTTATTGATTTTTATCAAATTTTATTTATTTATTTGACAGAGAGAGCGAGGGAGGGAACACAAGTGGGTGGAGTGGGAGAGGGAGAAGCAGGCTTCCTACTGAGCAGAGAGCCAGATGCGCAGCTAGATCCTAGGAACCTGGGACTATGACCTGAGCTGAAGGTAGACACTTAATGACTGGCACCCCAGCATCTTATTTCTTTTTTTCTTTTAATTTTTTTTTAAAGATTTTAAAAATTTATTTACTTGACAGAGATCACAAGTAGGCAGAGAGGCAGACAGAGAGAGAGAGAGGAGGAAGCAGGCTCCCTGCCGAGCAGAGAGCCCGATGCGGGACTCGATCCCAGGACTCAGATCATGACCTGAGCCGAAGGCAGCGGCTTAACCCACTGAGCCACCCAGGCACCCAGCATCTTATTTCTTTTTAAAAACAATGGAAATAGGGGCACCTGGGTGGCTCAGTGGGTTAAAGCCTCTGCCTTTAGCTCAGGTCATGATCCCAGGGTCCTGGGATCGAGTCCCACATCGGGCTCTCTGCTTTAGCAGGGAGCCTGCTTCCTCCTCTCTCTCTGCCTGCCTCTGCCTGCTTGTGGTCTCTGTCTGTCAAATAAATAAATAAAATCTTTTAAAAAAATGGAAATAGAAAAAAGTAGTAAATGAGAAGTAGAAGAAATTATCAGTGACTCTGGACATCCCAGGAAGTTTTCCCTAATATCCACTTGGGCCAAATCCTGATGGCCTCATGCCCTCCACTATCATGTCACACAGAACTGGGTGGCAATTCCAGTTTTACCACTTATCTACATGAATAGCCTTGCACAAGCAAGTAACTTATTTTGTGGGCTTTTATGTTCTTAATTTATAAAAGTGATGTAAAATCTTGTAGGTTGACGGGAGGATTAAATGAAATAACCCATGAAAAGCCCAGGAATATTGTCTGAACTCAGTAAAAATGTATACCCTCCCTTATTCTGGAAGTAGAGCAAAACATCTGCAGATAGGTGGGTGGAATAGACATTGATGCAGAGTTCTAGTGAATGAAGGACTCAGGACATCAAGCAGTTACCACCTCTGCACTACAATCCTGATCTTCTCAATAGCCTGATCCTCATATTAAAGACTACGGAAATGAGGGGAACACATTAATGAGGCAGACAATGACATGATTAAGGGATAACCCTTGTGACAAACAAGAGCCCTTTCTTCAAGTCATCAGGCAAGGGTCAGCCCTCTTCTGAGAGTGCTGACAGGAGTCAATCTGCTTTTGACTACAGAGCCAAGATGGATATCATACTGAAGCCAATGATCCTTGAAGACAAAATAATCTCTAAGGCTTCTTTCTGCTCTAATTATAATGCTATAATTATAATAAGCAAATGCTGGTAGGAATTTATTCAAATCTATCCAGTCTTCCATCTTTAAGTGCTTGGCAGGTTTCTTTCAAGTTCCATGGGCTATGACAATCCAGGGGGCATTGTTTGGGAGTGTGAAATAAGATCACTTTAAACTCCAGCAGCAGGAGCTCTTCTCAGAGTAAAGGAGAAAGGTCTAGGTCCTGAGCCCTTGAGAGAGCCCCCAGGGAGTCAAGCACTAATCTCCATTTAGCAGGATTCCCTAGGGCAGGTGGCTTTAAATTATGGCTGGAAATTCCAAGCTTTAAAATGCTAGTGTGTGTGTGTTGAGATGGCCATTGGGGAGCAGGGGAGGGAAAGAATCCCAAAGGAGGAAGGAGGGTTTGGTTTTGGTTTTGGCTGGAGGCTAAAAAACAGACATTCTGGACAGTACCATTCAGGAACTCCACTTCTCTTAGCTCCCTTGTGGTCAGCAGATCCCAGGAGAATCTATCACGTCATCACTCATCTGTTACCTTTTCCCCACTGCCTTCCCCAGCCACCATCAAGCCTCCCGCTCCTGGTCACCATAGCAACCGGGACGAGCCAGCATCCAGCTCTGCCGCACTGACTTCCCCAACCCCAGCTGAGATGCAGCAGTGAGGACAAGAAGCGAGAGGCAGACACACAGGATCTAGGTCCTTCCTTGTTGCCCCGACTGTGACTCCCTGGACCCTGGGAGAGAGTTGCGGAGAAGGGACAAGGGGGAGAAACGGCTGTACCTTGGAGCCTCCCGATGCCGACCTCCGGTGCGGGGTCCAGCGCGAAGGTGGAGTGGGCAGCACTGAACGTGTGTGCTGCCATAGCCGCGGCACCTGTACACTGAGGACCAACCGACTCTGGAGAGCCAGCATCTGTTACTTATCGAGGAGATGCCCTTTGAAGCCCTAATCGGTGAGTACCATCAAGTTTTCCTTTGGGTGAACAATCTCTGAAATGACAAGGTTATATGTTTTGATTACTGCCTTTAAGAAAAAAAAATCATATTTTTAAATTGCTTATGATTGGAAAGCATTTTCCCTTCTGACATCTTTGGGTTTCTGGGAATTGTTATTTCCTTCTCCCTTTAAATGCGCTACTCCCTTAACCAGTGGGAGCTACACTCCAGTCTGTGTCCCCATTACCGCAGAACACCCCACTGGTGCAGATACCAAGCATCACAAATAAACACTCCAAAGGCTATCCGAGAAGCAGCAGGGCTCCGTTTCCCAGCACCTTCATCCCATTTGCTTTGCGTTCTTATCCTACAATCAAAGAAATAACGTCCGCAGGCAAACCGGTGGCATGCCAGATGTCAGAGGAATGCCAGGAAGTCCTTGTTCCTTTCTGGTGAGCTCAAGGAAATGAATCCATTACCTCAGCGAGAAGAAACAATTGTTACACGAGGAGAGAAATCCACTTCATGCCAGTAGAGGGCGCGAGCGCTTGCGGCTAAGTATACAGCCCAAAGGCCACACAGACACGCACGCACGCGTGTACCGGGAGGCTGCGGGGGGATGGAGGGCACTCCTTCTCCTGGAGATTTTTAACAAAAGGATGGGCAAATTCATTCCTTCTTGGAAGCACAGGGAAGCGCCAGATGGCTTCTAGGGGACTGCATCTTGTTTTTAGAATTGAATGATTACGACTCCGTGGCAAAATACTTTCTGTGTATTAAGTCCTTTCCTTGCCAGACTACCCTTCCCATTACTCTCCACCCCTCCCTCGAAAAAAAAAGCTTTGTTATTGGCCTAGCACTGTGATCAACTACTTAGAGTTTTCATTGTTATTAAGATTCCTTTCAAGGGAAAGGTGAAATCTTGTTAAAAGGTAAACAGAAGGCGGAACTGTTGGGTCCTTGCCTCTCTGTTCAGTGGTTCTCCGCAGGCCGCCGGTTGGAACACCTGGGGAACTTGAAAAAAAAAAATACTGATTCCTGGGTCTCATCCCCAGAGATTCTGACTTAATTGGTCTGGGACACAGCCTAAGCTGTGGGCTTTTTAGAGGCTACGAGGTGATGCTAATGAACTAAGTTTGCAATCCACCATTCCAATTGATTAGGATGACATTTTTCCAGTTGAATTTGATAGTTAAACTAAGTCTCTCAAAGAAGCTACTTCTGTGGAGCACAGTATATAATTGTTGTGAATGCCTAGAAGCTACAAGCTGAGACAGATGGCAGGGATCTAGCTGCCCAAAGGGCTCAGAATGAAGGTGATGTTTCAGATGTGGGTGGGAGCAAGCATCTCTTTCAGAATAGGTTCTGTCACTAACTGAAATGTTCTGATTTATATTCCAGGGCAAGGGGAGAGATGTGTGCCTTTGCAAGTCTGTAGGGTGAAAGCCATGGCTCCCGGTAGAGTTATAGGCTTTATGTCTGTTGGTACTAATCAGGGTCACATGTGTAAATCTTCCCCCCACTGCAAGGAGAATGGACGTGGAGGGAAGAGGAGGGGTTTAGAATGCAGTGGTCACTCTAAAAAAGGGAGAAACAATAATAAGATCACTTAAGAATTATAAAATCTTATTCTTCTCAGGCTGAAACCCCTTCCAAAGGGCTTGAACTCCTCCTAAGCTTAAGGGGTATCCAAACATCTTAGGTTCCCTGAAAATTCAGGCATCAGCTCTGCAAGTACCACTGCAAATAGGAGGGCAAACCTTGCAGGAGGTTTTTCCAATGCTCACATGGTAATGTTATCTCATGAATATTCATAAGTTCTGTGAAGCAGGTGGGAGGCAGAAACTACACAGCAATACCTAAGGTCCTCAAGGAGATTAGGTAAGACCTCAAAACTCTGGGCATGAGAAGTTCAGATTTTAAATACTTTATTAAGTATCATTTACCAGCCTGGAGTCAGAAATTCACCCATCCTGGCTGTCTTTTGTTCCTGCTTTAATTTTGGTTAGAAAAATGATTACGGCCTCCTTGAGGGATAAAAGTACTATATCTTCTGAAACCCTCAGCAAGCCTCATTCACCAAATAAAAAGGCAAGAGAACTCAGATTCTGTTTAAAGATCATACAAGCTACCTGATGTGGATCACAAAGCCTAATGTGCCAGGGCCACTGAAGGAGTAACTGGGAGGTACTTCCTGACCACAGAAACACCACACTGCTACACGGGATTATTTGTATGCCTGCATTCTCAGGCTCTGCCCTCCACAAGTCCTTCCCTAATACCTCTCTCCAAGCAACCCAAGACAGTTGTAACCACCTCCATCCTGCCCTTTAGTCATTGTTCTTCTAGTCTGTGCACAGTTATATACACAACACTATTTGTTCCCTCTTGGAGTCCATCTGACCACCCCCCTCCCCTGAGACAATGCCTTCCCTTACCTGCCATGGGCCTCCCCCAGGCTTCCTCCAGCATTCACTTGTCAAGTCAGGCCATAGGCATGCTTAACCTTGCCTGCTCTTAGCTCTCTCAGCTGAACTGGAGCTACTTTCGACTAATTCCACATGAGGGACCGCTCCCGGTGGCTTATGCTACCTCAGACCCAAGGCCCTCCCCCAACAGACCACCTTAGAGCTGATTCTAGAAGACCTTTTTATCCCGGGTGTGTTGATACAAGAATGTGCGTCAGAGTCACAACTTCTGTTCCTCCTATGTTGTACTGCTCTTTTGAGATTGAACAAAACCTTTAATAAAGTATTTTGAATACTACAAAACAAACCTTTGGAACTTAAAAAAAAAAAGCACACACTAGAATTCCATGCATAGCTATATACTGTATGATTCCATTTACATGACGTTCTGGAAAAGACAAAAAAAAAAAAAAAAAAAATTTAGCAATTACCAGGAACTGGAGGTGTGGGGGAGAAGTTGACTACAAAGGGGAACAAGGAGAGTTTGAGGATAATAGAGGTATTTTACAGTGGCATATATTTGTTAAAAGCCAGAACCTTACACTAAAAAGAGTACATTTTTAATATGTAAATTATATCTCCATAAACTTGACGGGGGTGGGGGTGAACTCCTTGGATAAATTCAGGGTCCATAAAAAGAAATTCACTCACTTGAGGAAGTAAATGAGCAAACAAACACATAGATATGTGTTTATTTTGACAGCGATCAAAAGTGAAAATTATAACACTGTGCTACTCTTTTATTTTTTGCTAATGATTAATAAATTTTAAAAACTGGGGCACCTGGGTGGCTCAGTTGGTTAAAGGTCTGCCTTCAGCTCTGGTCATGATCCTGGAGTCCCTTAATCTCCCTGTTCAGCCTGTAGTCTGCTTCTCTCTCTCCCTTTGTTCCTCCTCCCCACTCATGTGCTCTCTCTCTCTCTCTCTCTCTCTGGCTCACTCTCAAATAAATAAATATACAATCTTAAAAAAAAAAAAAGTAACATAATGCCATTGAGGGGGCAATAAGATTGCATTGCTTATTGTGTGTTGCAGTGTAAATTGGTAAAATTAGGGGGGGATGGAAGATGATCTTATATAGGAAAAGTTCTAAAAGTACTACATCCTGGAATTTTTCTCAAAACAGTTTTTAAATAAATATTTTATTTTATTTTATTTTTTTAAAGATTTTATTTATTTATTTGACAGAGAAACCACAAGTACACTGAGAGGCAGGCAGAGAGAGAGAAGGAAGCAGGCTCCCTGCTGAGCAGAGAGCCCGATGCGGGACTCGATCCCAGGACCCTGAGATCATGACCTGAGCCGAAGGCAGTGGCCCAACCCACTGAGCCACCCAGGTGCCCCTAAATAAATATTTTAAAAATTCCAAATGCATGAAAGATATCCTCTAGTGTGCTACCTTAATTAAAAAAAAAAAAGAAAGAAAGAAATAGCTGAAATGTCCAACATTGGAGGAATAATGAAAAAATTCATGGTACATCAACACAATGGAATATTTTGCCTTCATAACAAAAGCTTAAATCCAGAGACAAGTAGAAAGAAACATGGAAGAGATTTATGATTAAATCGATGACAAAATATAAAATAGCAAGCATTCCATGTTTGTAGCTTTTTTTTTTTTTTAAGATTTTATTTATTTATTTGACAGAGAGAGTGACAGCAAGAGAGGGAACACAAGCAGGGAGAGTGGAAGAGGGAGAAGCACGCTTCCCACAGAGCAGGGAGGCCAATGCAGTACTCAAGCCCACCTGAGATCATGACCTGAGCCGAAGGCAAACACCCAATGACTGAGCTACCCAGGCGTCCCTCATGTTTGTAATTTAAAATAACTGTGTACCTGGAAGCCAAAAATCCTCACGTGCGAGTTACTGTGCTAAACTGATGTACTATAGATGATTTTTAAGTTTTAAAAATTCATTATTCATTTACTGTTATACATTGCCATCTCATTAATAAAGAACTCTCAAGGGGCACCTGGGTGGCTCAGTGGGTTAAAGCCTCTGTCTTCGTGTCAGGTCATGATCCCAGGGTTCTGGGATCGAGCCCCTCAAGTCTGCTGAGCAGAGAGCCTGCTTCCCTTCCTCCCTCTCTGCCTGCCTCTCTGCCTACTTGTGATCTCTGTCAAATAAATAAATAATATCTTAAAAAAAAAAAAGAATTCTCAAACCTTCAAGATAGAAAGAAGTACATGTGGAGGAGAAAAAAAATCCCAGAAATTATAATATTACAATGTAGAATGTTGTTTTCTTGGCTCTAGAAACCAGAGAAATAATGAGAGTCACAATTATGTTGAATAAGCTCAAGCTGTATAGATTTTTGTTCATTCTTGTTATGAGCTAATGTCAGTTTTGGTAAATTCCTTGCTTATGGCAAGCAGTTTGTCAATATCTGATAATTGACTGAATAATTAGGTCTTTTAGTTGTGTTTTTCACCATCTCAAACCTAGGAAAACCTGAATTTATCTCTGAAGAAGCATCAGAAATCTTAGTACAAATAACACTTTTTCCTTATCTATATATTGTGAGAGGACTTTAATTTTTCCAGCGTAGTGAATGCCATCTTTGGGCTCCCCCCTCCATTAAAATAATTATAAGATCACTTTAAGGAATGTCTGGTTGGCTTAGTTGGTAGAGCATGCAAGTCTTGATCTTGGAATTGTGAGTTCGAGCCCCATATTGGATGTAGAGATTACTTAAAAATTTTTAAAAAGAATTATAAACTAATTTTAACTAGGTCACAGCTCTGAAGAGAAAGACAGGGTGTAGCTTGGATAGAAATCTGGAGAAATTTTCTTAGAAATTTGCCTAATGTAGATGTTTAAATGATGGAGCTGTTTTATTTGAGGTGAGAAGGAGAGTGGGGGCAAAAAGAAAACCAACAACTTAGAAAACCTGCTCTTTTGGGGTGCCTGGGTGGCTCAGTCGGTTGTGTCTGCCTTTGGCTCGGGTTGTGATCCTGGGGTCTTGGGATGGAGTCCTTCATCGAGCTCCCCGCTCCATTGGGAGTATGCTTTTTCCTTTCCCTCTGCCCCTCCCCCTGCTCATGGTTTTATATGTGCACTCTCTCTCTCTCTCTCTCTCAAATACATAAAATCTTTAAAAAGAAAGAAAGAAAAAAGAAAAGAAGGAAGGAAGGAAGGAAGGGAGGAAGGAAGGGAGGAAGGGAGGGAGGGAGGAAGGAAGGAAGGAAGGAAGGAAGGAAGGAAGGAAGGAAGGAAGGAAAAGAAAACCTGCTCTTTCTCTTCTAGGCTCTAGCACCTTCAGACCAAATGGCCTAGTGTATCATTTCTTTTTTTTTTTTTTTTTTTAAGATTTTATTTATTTATTTGACAGAGAGAGATCACAAGTAGATGGAGAGAGAGGCAGGCAGAGAGAGAGAGAGGGAAGCAGGCTCCCTGCTGAGCAGAGAGCCCGATATGGGACTCGATCCCAGGACCCTGAGATCGTGACCTGAGCCGAAGGCAGCGGCTTAACCCACTGAGCCACCCAGGCGCCCTGATTTCTGCCTCCCCACCTTAACCTTTGGTTTGCTGTATAACCTAAAGATAGACATTTAGTGTCTCTGTGCCTCATTTCCATATCCTTAAGAGGAATGAAAATTTTTGTCTCTTCCTTTTCCAAAGGCAGGTTGGGGGGAAGATTTAGATTGTATGCATATTTATGTACCCCCTCTGCTCTTTTTCCTAAGGGTGTCTGCATTTTCTGATAGACCTTCCACAGACAGGACATCAGGACACAGGTGGAGGACAGAGATATGAGGGAAACCTCCATAAACAAAACTGTGTGTGTGTGTGTGTGTGTGTGTGTGTGTGTGAAAAAGAGCGAAGGACAGAGGGAGAGAGAAATTGTACTTGAATCAAGTCAGAAGCAATAATCTTTGGACTAAAAAAAGAATCGATTTGTTGAACTAACCCTACAGAGATAATAATTTTCATTTTTAGGGAAATAATATTAATATGTATTAAGCACATACTCCAGGCCACTGCCTTCGTATACATTATTTCCATCAACCCTCAACAAATCTCTGAAATAAGCATTATTTTTCCCATATTTCTGATTTAGAGGGAATTGCTGCAATTTGGAGACATTAATGTAACGGGGTTTTATGCAGAAAAGTGGGGATTTGAGTTCATTTTGCTCTCAGGACAAAACCTGCTTTATTATGCCTCCATGTCAGATAGACTTGGGCTAAGATAGCTTAGTCCATTCATTAGCTGTGTAACCTTGGGCAAGTTTTTTAACATCTCTGAAGTTCAATTACCTTGTATTAAAATAGAGATAATAATGACACAAAACTAGGTTCTTAAGAAGGTTATCTCATACCTTGGGTGGTGTTTTGTTTTGTTTTGTTTTGTTTTGTGGTTGCAAACATCAGAGATAGACTTTACGGCTAACTTTGGGGAGTGGTGGGAGAAATTTATTGGAAGAAGATGAATTAGCTAACATAAATGAATGAAAAGTATACTACCAGATCTTGCTAAGGATGAGGAACAGGGCTGCTAAGGGGATCTAGAGAGTAGAGAGAGAACCAGTTTCCTTCTTCAGGATATTCACAACGGGATGTAACAGCTTAGGTCAATTTCAGTATTTGTGTCTTTCCATAACACTGAAATTCAAAGAAAAGAAGTCAGCCTGGCCTTGGCTGGGCTGTGTGCTGTCTACCTCACAGGTGAACAAGATGCCTTGGCTGACATGCCCACAGGCCTGCATGCAGCAGGGAAAGGAAGTTCCCACAGAAGATATAGGTGTTGTTCCCCGAGAGAGGGCCTGGGTGCTGAGTAGGCACAAGTCAGTGATACCCACCACGGAACTGATCCAGGTCCTGGCACAGAGGAACAGTCTGTGAATGCTTGCTGCTGGCGTTCTCACATCACTTTCTGTAAGATAGCAGTTCCAGATCAGCAAATTGTGGTATAACAGTAATCCTGAAATCTATTTCAGTGTTCTCCATATGTGTGCTATGTTAGGCACATGTAGAAGATGGTATTTGACCAGTACCCTGGGGTGAACTGGCAAGGTACTCCTGCAGGAAGAGGCTAGATGGAAGGCTCGGGCCACTGCTGGTCCTACCTGGCAGCCCTGATAGCTGAGGGCATCACAATGTGGCACCCATTAGTGACACACTGGTAACAAAGCTTAAGCTTATATAATAGAGCTTTCAAACTACCCACCATTACCTAGTCTCAACTCAGCTTACACCACCTTTCCTCCTCCCAATTTTTTTTTTGAAGATTTTATTTATTAATTTGAGAGAGAGAGAGAGAGAGAGAGAACAAGAGCATGAGAGCGCATGAGAAGGGGGAGGTCAGGGGGCAGAGGGAAGAGCAGACTCCTCACCAAGCAGGGAGCCCCAAGCAGGGCTTGATCCCAGGACTCCAGGATCAAGACCTGAGCTGGGGGCAGTCACCCAGGCGCCCCCCTTCCTCCCAAATTTCTCATGAGGCTTCCCAGTAGGCAGGCAGGAGTTGAAGTCAATAGTGGTGACCCAGAGTCATCTTCAGTCTCCCCTCCTTCCTTAGGGCTTTCACTGTCAGGAATTCAAGATTTGCAGAAAATCAAAGTAACTTCTCTTGTAGATAAGGTTTAGGGATATTTGGCCTAAGGGGCCTAAACTATCTTAGAGATTTTATTTTGCTAAAGCCAATGATTTTGCAATGATATACTCTCTGGGACTGCACTGAAGCAAATAGGCTGGGTTTCCAAGCAGGACAAGACGTTGGCCATACAAAAGATGGCCACGATTGTGGAGGCAGCCAGAGCACGCAAAGACTGTATAAAGTTGAAAACCTGTGATGCCCTTCTCATTCCTTTTTCTCTTTTTTTTGGGGGGGGGTGCTGTTTGAGGAGGAGGCTGTTGAGGAAGAGGAGGCTGTTGTTTTTATTTTTTCTCATTACAAAAGCATGTTCCATAGTCCATTCTTTCCCAAAATGAAAAAGCACAAATAAGCAAAAAGAAGAAAATCTCATACCCTACCCATCCCTTGCTTCACTTAGATGTTAACATGTTAATATTTATCCTTTCAAATTAGATATCTATAGATAAAGATATCTATCTCTATATATCTATATATAGAGATAGATATATACACAGAGATATCTATATATCTATATATATAGATGTGTGTGTGTGTAGACATATATATAATTTTTGGTAAATTTTTCTTAGATGTGGCTGCATATGAAGAAATTAGTCCAGAAAAATCCTGTTATCAATATTTGCCATGTTTCTAGAGACTTTCAAGAACTTGGTCTGAGTTGGATTAGAGAAGAGCCTTCTTGCACTAGTTTCCTAAAACTCTATTTTGATGATGATTACAATGTGGTAACCATAGATGTTATTTTGCAGCAACTTTAATGATTAGAGATTTCTTCTATAGACTATACTGGTTTCAGTTTGCTTACACGTAGATAGAATTTCTGACTGCAAACGTACGGACCAATGAGTTGGGACAAACACTTCTTAATTTTTTGACATTGTATTATGGAAAATTGATGCAAAAATAGATTTGCAATTTGTCAAGTTGTGTTTAAACTTTTTCCTAGCATGGTGAAACTTGCAAATCGGGAGTTAGTTATATTTAATTAGTTAAAAGATTTCTAACTTTTTAAAACCCCACTATGAAATGTTAGCCTAGGGATAAACCCCAGAACCGAGGATGTATTCCAGTTCTTGGACATCCCAATCTATGATTCCCTTTTCTCCAGAAGACTGGGTTATTTCAAACCAGTCTTTGGTATAGAAGAGGAGAGGAGCAAGGGCATCAAGTTTTTCATCTCATGTCTTCATAGGTCTATATGACAATGCATGTAGCCCAGGAATCAAAATTGTACCAAACCATCCTCTTCTTCCCTCTTGACTCTCTTATCCTATAGAGAGAGAAGAGAGCATTCTGAGTCTGTCCGGCATCCTAGAAGACTTTATGCTACACATAGCTTGGGATTTCCCTGGAGATAGCTTCAAGATAAATACCTCCTGGAGCCATGATGCACTTAACTAGCAGTGGTAATGGGTGTGATATTTGGACTACAGAATCTCCCCACAACTAGTGTTTCAGTCAGCATTTTTTGCATTGCCAGTGACAGAAAGCTGACAAAATCTGATTTACGCTTAAAAAAAAAGGTGGGGGGAGTATTTACTCATATAACTGGCTTCCCATGAAACTTGATTCAAGGCTCACATACGTGACCAAATCCAACTTTGCTTCTCTCCATTTCTCAGCTCCACTCCTTCAGGTTTTTTCCTCCTGCAGGCAAAGTCTACCTCATGGCCCCAGATGGCTGCCAGCAACTTCCAGTGCTACCTGCATCCCACTTCAAGTTCAGAGAAGGGTTGTGATTACTTCCAGCCAAACTACACTGAAAATGGGGAGAGGTAAATTCTTCCATGAGAAATTAGGCTGTCGATAGCTGGAGAAAAGGACTTTATGTAGGGGCAACCACAAAACAGAAAGCTCAAGGACACGAAAGCGAAGCAGGAGCTGAGAGTCATGTTGAGTAGACTGGTGAACCACTCAGTACTGGAGGATGGGCTGCCAGCTTGGCCTGTCTTGGATTTATCCCCATCACAGAACTGGGTCTTATTGAAGAAGCACAAACTGATTTTAATATTGGCCTGTACTAATGGTGACACATTTTACAGCTGAAAAAATTTTTATGCATGGATTTGTCACCCATTTCAAAGTTATAGTGTATAGATTTATGTGTTATTTTGAGCCATCTGTTCCACTACCGTTTTTATTGGTTCAGGTAAAATGACACTGAGTTTATCTGAGCTCTGATCATTTGAACAAATTCTACTCTAATTTTTCCATCATTTTTCAGGGATTTGGGAGAAGGGTTGTTAAATGGAGGAAAAGGGAAACACTCATTTTCCTGTTTAGTTTCAGGGCACTTGGGAGGAAAAATATATATTCACCACTTTTTTTTTTTTAAGATTTTTAATTTATTTATCTGACAGACAGAGATCACAAGTAGGCAGAGAGGAAGGGAAGCAGGCTCCCTGCCGAGCACAGAGCCCGATGCAGGGCTCGATCCCAGGACCCCGGGATCATGACCTGAGCCAAAGGCAGAGGCTTCAACCCACTGAGCCACCCAGGTGCCCCTATATTTACCACTTTGATAGGTAAAAATACACTATAATAATTGAAACAATGAGATGTTCTTCATCTGTTCAACTGACAAGGATTACAAAAGAAGAGAAATGCCCAGGATTGGTGAGGGTTCAGAGAAATAGCCCCTTCATAGCTTACTGGTGGGAAAGTAACTGGTGTAAACTTCCTGAAAGACAACTTGCCAATATATATGGAACACTTAAAAATGACCTTTGACCTTTGACCAAGGAATTGTGTTTCTAGAAATACTAGGAAATAATCATAGCATATATAAACATTTATATATGTGGATAATCTTTGAAGTTACATATATAATGGAAAATTGGAAATAATCTTTATGACTAAAAAGAAAATCTTGGTTAAATAACTTAAAGTATATTCATTTAAAGTGCAGTCACTTAAAGTCATATATTAGAATAATATTTATTGGAATGGGAAAATTCCTAGTCTATTGTTATGGAGAAAGTAGACTGCAGAGGAGTTTGATTAAATTTTGTTTAAAAGATACATACAAAAAAGACATGCACAAATACACAAAGAAAATACAGGAAAAATACATGGAAATAGTAACAGTGATAAGCTGTTAAGGGTAATGAGTAATTTTAACTTTTTGTAAGTCTCTGTATTAAAAGTTTTTTAACAATGAACATGTATTACTTTTGAAATCAGAATTTTTTTTTCTTAAAAGTAAGACAGAATTTAAAAAAAACTAAGACAGAATACACCATAATTCTTTGGCCAAATCATGGGTTGATATTATCCCCCCCTACTGTTTGGTACATGTCCTGTTATTTCTGGGTACCCTCCATTTTTCCACCTTCCTCCCCAATACAGATGCCATCTCCCCCACTCTACCCTTTCCCAGAAGCCTGTCCAGTGCTCTTCATCCTACTCTAAAGGACATGCTTTCCGACATGAGCTTGCAGTCAGCCTGGGAATGGAATCCTGTCACATAATTTGAGGAGTTTGGGCTGACCCATTCCTCACCAAATGAATTTGATGTTTATCTTCCTCTCCACTTGGAGAGTACAGGCTTCATTTGCGATCAGTCAGGAAAACCCCACACAACCTGACAGTCCTTTGCTCCTGGTAGGTGCCCACTAAAGTGCATAAAGGAAACACTTAGATAAACAGAGGTATTTTTTTAAAAAAGATTTCATTTATTTATTTGACAGAGATCACAAGTAGGCAGAGAGAGGAGGGAAGCAGGCTCCTCGCGGAGCAGAGAGCCCGATGCAGGACTCGATCCCAGGACCCTGAGATCATGACCTGAGCCGAAGGCAGAGGCTTTAACCCACTGAGCCACTGAGCCACCCAGGTGCCCCTAAATAGAGGCATTTTTGAGCTCTCTGGGGATAAGACAAGACAGAACAGCAGTGGGAGTGAAAATTAACTGGACTGACTAGCCCTGGGCCAGGCAGAGATGGAAACAGAAGTATTGCCTTCAGAATTATCAGGCTTAGTTTTCTTAATGACATTAAAAGTTTACTGGCTCCCACATCATTTTGCGAGGTGGTCCACCCCTGTGAGGATTTCTGCAGTTTAAAAAGAATGAGATCATTAGCCCAGCTTACATTTTCAGGGCTGTGTTACAAGTGTCAGCGGAGCAGAGTACTTTACTAAACAGCAACTAGGAAACTTCCCAGAATCTGTAAGCAGCAGCAGCCCTGCACATAGAAATCCCTTCCTCCTGGGCGCAGGGCTGATTGTATCTCCAGGTACTTCAGGCAGTGGTGGGGGTTACAGGCAGTTTTTGTTGCCCTTTGCTACTGAGTTTGCCAGGTGTGTCAAAGGCATAATCTCAGAGATAGAATATAAACACGACAGTAGAGAGAAAAGCTTAGTGCTTCTCACTACTTGTAGAAGCCTTCCTTGACTTGTTTTCCACCCACTGTCAGCACTGGTGCCCTTCTCCCTGGATTCCATGCTGGGGGGTTTGCTGTTATTTCTTCCCGTGTTGCTTATAAATTGCTCTCTACTGGTTATATGTGAAAAGACTGTGTTCACTCAGGGAGCAGGGATTTCAGTGGGGAGAAAATGACAACTTGGAAAACCAGACTTCATTATTGAACACTCTTGTCACCAGAGTTAAACTGGTCAGCATTTCTGAGCTGAAGTTTTCTCCTCACTGCAGACAAACTGCTCGTAACCTTCCTGACATGGTTATTTTGAGGCTGAAATGGTATTATAGGTATAGACATGTAAAAAAATGATATAAGTGTATGACATTATCTTTTGAATGGAATGCTGTAGCTTCTTAAGAAATAGGAGATAGTGGGGTGCCTGGGTGGCTCAGTGGGTTGAGCCTCTGCCTTTGGCTCGGGTCGTGATCTCAGGGTCCTGGGATTGAGCCCCCTCAAGCTCTTTGCTCAGCGGGGAGCCTACTTCCTCCTCTCTCTCTGGTACGTCTCTGCCTGCTTGTGATCTCTGTCTGTCAAATAAAATCTTAAAAAAAAAATAGGAGATAGTATTGCACTATGGGTTTGTGAAGGTAGAAATGACAGACCTCAATATGTGTACTTGGGCAAATCAGCTTCTTTAAGGCTCATTTTCTCTCCATAAAACAGGAATAATAATAGCACTTCATAGAGTTCATGTGATGGTGAAATGAAATGATACATACAGAGCATTTCCCAATAGTACTTAGCACATAGTAAGCATTTAATGAACGTAAGCAGCTGCTGCTGCTGAAAATGAATAAGAGAGGAAACTATATTAATAAAAATTGCATACTGGGGCAGAAACTCAGGGTTATGGTGGCACTGAGCAGAAATGGGAGCTCTATAAGCTCACAGCTTCTGTTAACTAACCTGGGAGTTCATGGAGAGACTAGACTTTCTAGAACTCACTGAATAATAGTTGGAAGATGAGTTGGGGGTGGGGTGGGGCCTGGATAGTGGAGCTATTAGAAAAGTATCCCTAATACCTCATATAATTTGGAAGAAGGTTGAGTGGATGTAGGATGAGCAGATGATGGAAGATTGAAAAGTTCTGAAAAATAAAGGTGGAGTTGGTCTGAAGTTTGGTGGCCAAAATGTTGGTCTAGCTGCTGGTATAAAGCTCTAAAATTGAGAATAGGCCCCCAAGGGCTGTTTTCTTTTTTTTTTTTTTTTTAATTTTATTTATTTACTTGACAGAGATCATAGGAAAGCAGAGAGGCAGCCAGAGAGAGAGGAATGGAAGCATGCTCCCAGCTGAGAAGAGAGCCCACTGTGGGACTCAATCTCAGGAACCTGGAATCATGACCTGAGCCAAAGACAGAGATTTTAACCCACTGAGCCACCCAGGCGCCCTAAAATATGTTTTCTTTTAATATAGAAGTATAGTTCTTGCCAAAATATGGAACTAGCTGGAACTGAATGCCTCCTTCAAAGTCAGCTCTGGAGAATTATGCAAGTGTAATATGGAACTATTTCAGATATTAACCAAAAACAAAGAAATGATGATAAACTTAAAAGACTCAAAGTTGCCAAGGGCTGTTTTCAAGTCTTGAATTTGATGTGTAGTGTGACTAAAAACAGAATTAGCCATGAATAGTTGAATGGTGTGCCAGACACTTCAGATAGTGCTTCAGCCACTCTAATGAGAACTGCCCAGTGAGCTGTGTTGCTAAAAGTATGGATTCTGGACGCTTCAACAGGTGTAGTAATTACGAATTGAAACTTTTATACTGTGGAGGAAGAGAGAAGGAAGAAGAAAAGGTGACTCTTGTAAGAGCAGAAATTATGAGATATTTGTAGTGGGGAGTAGAGAGTTAGGGTGTTCACCACATATAAGAAAAATGCTTTGCAGGACGCCTGGGTGGCTCAGTTGGTTAAGCAGCTGCCTTCGGCTCAGGTCATGATCCCAGCGTCCTGGGATCGAGTCCCACATGGGGCTTCTTGCTCGGCAGGGAGCCTGCTTCTCCCTCTGCCTCTGCCTGCCATTCTGTCTGCCTGTGCTTGCTCTCTGCCCCCCTTTCTCTCTGATAAATAAATAAGATCTTTAAAAAAAAGAGAAAAATGCTTTGCTTTAAGAGAGGAGGGACAAAGAATATTGAATGTGTCTTTACACAAGATGGGGTCTATAGTGTTTGTATAAAGTGTACTTTCAACTAGAAAGTGTATGTTCAACCAACGTTTTTTAAGATGGGGGAGCATACCGAAAATTGAAGAATATATGTAAATACTGCCAATCCCACGCAAAGGATTATAGGACCACAAAATATGAAAGGACCATCAAAGATCATTTCTAGTTCAATATTGTCATTGGATTAGATGAGGAAACTGAGGCCGAGAGATACAGAGTAACCTATCCAAAGTCACACACATATATCTGGTGCAATTCTCTCCATATCTTGTTTTAACTCTCTTACCCCCAAATTTGAGGAGCCCTTAAATTGTTTCCTGTCTGGATAAGATCAGGAAGAAAATTCTGGCTTCTGAGGGAAACAAACAGGTTCCCTTTAAACGCATCCTCTCTTCTCCCCATCTGGCAGGTTTGATATGCCCACCGCGTTTTTCCATTGGCCATTTTGTGTGGTTCCTTGCGCCCTTCCAGGATTCCCAACCAATCAACTCCTCCCTTTCTCACTTGGGCGGTGCTTTGAGGAATGTACCATATGGACCGTGCGGGGGGATAGAGAGGAGGAAGGGAGTGGCGACAGTCTATTTCTTTACCTTTTGCATATACTATTGAGGTTCTGGCAAAGCCTGAGTCTGCAGGTAGCAACAACGCCCTGAGGACGGGAACCACGTACCAGTTTCAGAGGCGCACTTAGATCTGTCGCCCCTGAGACTGGGGTCCTATAGCAAGGGCTGAAGGGCCGCAGCCCCCGCCCTCCCATGTGCCCGCCCAGCCACCGGCGGCGGCGCCGCTGCTTCAGCTGCCGCCGCTGCTGTTGCCCGCGCGGACGCTGCGGCTGGCGCGCGGGGGCTGCGGCGCTGCGGGGCTGCGCGCCGGGAGCGGGGCTTGGCGACCCGGGCCGGCCAGGGGACGCCGGCATCGGGGGACACACCAGCATGAGGCGAAGGTGAGGACCGGGGTTCGAGACCTAGACCGGCCCCAACCGTTCCGTGGGGGCCGCATCCCACCCGCGCCCTGAGCGCAGGGTTTCCGGGGTCCCCAAGGGTGACTCCAGAGCCGGCGAGAACCGCGACCAGACCTGTGGCTGAAGACCTTACCCGGGGTAGCCGGGAGGGCTCGGGACCCGCGGTGGACGCTTGGCGCCTCCTTCTGGCGGCCCCTTCGAGCCCTTTTCCTAGCGGGGCGGCGGAGTGGACGAGGAAGCTCCTCCTCGCGCTTCTCCGGCTCTCCCGACCCCTGTCCTTGACCTCCAGGAGTTGGATGTTCGGTCAAGTGCGGCCTCGCGTGCCAGGAGTTCCAGGGGAGGCTGGCATTGGGGGAAGCCAGGGGATTGGGGAGGCTCCAGCGTCTGTGGGAGTGGGAAGGAGAGTGGCTGGGACTGAATTTTCTGAGGAAGCTTTGGGGGTGGGGGCGAAGATCTCTTATCTTAACCCAGGAGTGGGGGGGTTCCCGAGGCTTGGAGATGGGGTGCGTCCTGCCCTGGCGCCCAGGCCCAGCCTCCGGGCCATTGGCCTTCCACTCGAGCTGGGGTATGGGACTCCTCTGTTGCATCGTGGCCGGGCTAGTGCTGGCTTCCAGGGGGGTAGGTCCTGTCTTGATCTGGAGTCTAACAGATGCTGAGTGTGGATTTCTGGGTCGCTCTGGGCAGGTGGCCATGAGAACCATGAAGTGCTTTTGCCTTTTGTTTTCTTAGGGTAGTGGTGGACTGGGTGAGATGATGGCAGCCACGTACGTCACTTATCTATAAGCCATTCCCCCTTGCCTAACTGCCTTACAAGGTGATAGTGTTATTGGAGGTCTGTGTGATACAACTGTGAATTCCTAGTTTAAAAACCACCTGGAGGAGCCCTTACACACATCAGAGACTTGCCTTGTGTTAGCAGAAAACCAGATGTAGTGATAGTCTTTGCAGGTTCTGGCATGGATGGTAAACTAGTCATCACAATTGTTTGTTGGGCCCCTCAGGCAAGGCCTCTACCTTACCCCATTAAGGGGCATGGATTAGCCCTATGTCTTGGCTGTTTTTTTCTCCGGAGGTTTAATTCAGGGAAAGCGTTTCCAAGAATGCATGCAGATCACAGTTACTTTCTTTTAATGTTGGTGTTTAACACAGACATTAATTAAGGTTAACCTGAAGTGCATTAATGCAGAGAATTGTGAACATCAGAACATCAGTATTTGGTCCCATTTGACACTTTGCTGTGTGGGCAATCATGTAGGATGATGGTTTGGTACCCCAAGGGTGAGAATGAGTTGGGTTTTATTTTTTTATTTATTTTTTATTTTATTATTATTTTTAAGATTTTATTTATTTATTTATTTGACAGAGAGAGAAATCACAAGTAGGCAGAGAGGCAGGCAGAGAGGGGGGGGGGGAAGCAGGCTCCCTGCCGAGCAGAGAGCCCGATGCGGGACTCCATCCCAGGAATCCGGGATCATGACCTGAGCCGAAGGCAGTGGCTTAACCCACTGAGCCACCCAGGCGCCCCAATGAGTTGGGTTTTATAGTGAGAAAGATACCTTATTTTGCATTGTTGCTGCTAGCAGGGAGGCTTTGCCCTCTCATTACCTGGCCACCCAGATGCCAACTCATTATTGTGGTTGCTTTCTTCCTGTGAGCACATCTGTAAAGAGCCTCGAAGAGAGTAGTATACATTCTGGGTTTGATTGTCAAATGTACTCTCAGGTCAGAAATTTGGCTCAGATTGTTTTAGCCCTTAGTGAATTCTTTCTTTCTTTCTTTCTTTTTTTAAGTTCTTTTTCTTTTTTAGAAAAGAAAAAATTTATTTGACAGAGAGAGATCACAAGTAGGCAGAGAGGCAGGCAGAGAGAGAGGGGGAAGCAGGCTCCCTGCTGAGCAGAGAGCCTGATGCGGGGCTCCATCCCAGGACCCAGGGATCATGACCTGAGCTGAAGGCAGAGTCTTTAACCCACTGAGCCACCCAGGTGCCCCCCCTTAGTGAATTCTTATTGTGCTCTATGTTTTAAACATTTTTGAGCTTTTTTTGATAGTATATTAAATAACTGCAGTTCATTCCACAATTATAGGAAAAACGTGGTTTGAGTATTCCTCTTGCAAAGAATCTTTAGGAATGTGGACCTGGTTCCTATCCAATTTACAGAGAAGGAACTAGGGTTTGGTAGGACCCTAAGTCGAAGAAGTGAGAGCAAGGCTGGCACTCAAACCTGGGCTGTCAGATCTCGAAGTGTGTGCTCTTTTTTTTTTTTTTTTTTTTTTTTTAAGATTTTATTTATTTATTTGACAGACAGAGATCACAAGTAGGCAGAGAGGCAGGCAGAGAGAGAGAGAGGGAAGCAGGCTCCCCGCTGAGCAGAGAGCCCGATGCGGGCCTCGATCCCAGGACCCTGAGATCATGACCTGAGCCGAAGGCAGCAGCTTAACCCACTGAGCCACCCAGGCGCCCTCGAAGTGTGTGCTCTTAAATCCCAAGCTTTAGTGGTGACTAAAGGGCAGATGTCAGTCCCTAACTCTTGTTGCTGGTGCCTCCCTGGGGCCTGATGGCGCTGTGATCGTACTGGGCCTTTATTTTTCATTGATGTAAAGTTTTCACACCCTGGAATTTTTCTCGAGCCGGGGGCATTCTTCTAGCCAGGTGTAGGGTTGCTACTTTAGAAAAAATATTCAGAGCCAAAAAGGCATCTATATTTGGAGAGTAGGAAGTACTTAATAAGACCAGAAGGTAAGAATAGGGACAGAGAGAATGAAGGTGGTTTGTGTGCAGGAAATTTGTGATTTTCTAACCCCAGGAATATCTTTACTACCCAGGCTTTTTAAACTTAGGCTGTGCATTGAAATTGTAAACTTGGAGACAGGGCAGCACTGGGCTAAAATCTGTGTAGTAAGGCTCTCAGTTTCTCGTTTAGATGGCAAAGTTGAAATTCTGATTCCTTTCCAGGCTTTAGCTTCTACAAATAATGCAGTAAGTTATGGGAATGATGGGGATATTGTTTGGAAATTCACCTAAACTCTTTGTGGACTTCCCCTTCCTTTCATGCTTCGCTCGCCCATCTTCAGTTCCACTTTTTTTCAGAATTCAGCTCTGATCCTATGGACTTGGAATGGTGGAGGGTGTCAGGCTCTGTGATGCTTGGGATATACCAGTGGATAGAACATCCCTACCCCCGTGGGCTCTCTCTGCTGTACATGACTTGCTGTTGTCATGGTTTGGGCTTTAGCTGTCTTTGGATAAAAACTGGGGATGGAGGACAGGGAAACCATCACCACAAACCCTGCAGTTCATTGATTTGTCATTGTGGAGTCAGAATTTCACAGAGAAAACTGCCAACTGCCACAATTTACAGAAAATGAACAGTGGTGATAATCAGATTACAGAAGGGTGGTGAAGTAGGACTGTTGGTTTGTACCTTGCTGAAAGGGAGAAGAAAGGCAGGAGTTTTTGGTAAGTATTAAGTTTTGTGATAAGAACAACTGGGTCTCCCTGCATCCTTCTTGCGTGGCTTGCTCAGTGTCTATCACAAGAAGGGAGAAACGAGCATGTCTTGGTGTGTGAATGGAAGCCAGGAAAGGAGTCTTTCTGCATTAGATAGGTCTACAGAGGTCTCTTTAATTGTATCTCCAATGAAGGATCTGGTTTGGTTAACTCTGGAAGGAGAGAGACAGCCGAGTGGTTAACTAGTGGCTTTTATTGACTTCTTTACTATTTTAAATAATAACTAAAAGGCACAGTGAAACTTTAGTTCCAGCCTTGTCCTCTCTTCTTCCCTGCTTTTTTTCCGTTGTTGATTTACAGAAGTATGAAGGAAGGCTGAGTTTGGGGAAGTCTTCTCTTTGTCAGCGTTGGAACCTGAGAAGAGAGGAGGGGCAGAGTATCCATCTGAGGGAAGATCAAGAGTAGCAATACTTCTAGCTTCTGTAGCCCCTCTGGATTACACAACAAACCTTCAGCACAGACTGCTCCCAGCCCACAAAACTCTGACTTGTGAAGGTCCCAGCTGCACTCTTCCCTGTCTTCCCCCCAAGCTTCACCCACCTTCACCACCAAAACTGCCTTTGATTGAGAATTGTTGGGTTTGTGAGTGGAAAAGGAAGAGAAGCAGGGAGAGTAACACAAGGATGATAATGATGTTGGCACTGGTAGCAGCAGCAGACACTTAGAGACAATTGACTGTGTACCAGGCTCTGCGTGGATGAACTCATTCAGTCCTCATAGCAGCTGTGGAGGGTAGGTGCTGTTCCAATCCCAGCTTTCTGCATGAGGAATTCAAGGCCCAGGGAGTAGTGACTTATTGAATGTCTCACTTAGTGGTGGAGACGGACTGCGTACTTAGGTATTTGGTTCCAGATTTGTGCTCTCATGGACCAGTTAAGGGCAGCTGACTTGGGTAGACTTGTACCTAAGAGTTTTCTCTGGCCTGAAGGTCGCCTTTTCTCTCTTACAACCTGCCTTCCATTTTTATATTTAACCCCCTCTTTAGTAATCTGAAATGCTATAGGAGAGATGCATTTAGGTTAAGTGGTATATTCCTTTAAAATTCGGACAGAGACAGAGAAGGTAATTCTGAAGCATGTAGAGGGGCCTAGGTGGGCTTCCAAAAAGGATACCTAAGACAGTGTACAGAGTCTTTAGGGACCCAGAGGCTGGACCATGGGATCTAGAAAGAGTACTCATTATAGCACTGCTCCCAGAAAAGATGAGGAACCTTTCCTTTCCCACCTCTACCTTTTTGCTTGGCATGGGTTGCTGATTCCCGAGACCTAGAACGTGAGCAAATCCTCTCATTGCCCTAGCTCAATTACTTTATGGATGATTTTAGTTTCATTTTCTAACTTAATTAAATAAACTAGACTTGGGTCCTCACCATGTTTGGAACAGAACCTTTTACCCAGTTTGGTCATAACTGGTTAGGGTCATTTATTTCCCTGTGAAAAAGGAAAAGGGAAGTATTGTGACTAGTGGCAAGGACATGTGTCATTTTGTTTCCAAACAGGTTTTTCTCAAAACCAGACTTGCAGAGGAAGGGGGAAAAAAAATCAACCTCTGCCTTTGGCATTTTAAGCATCTTTAGACAAGTGAGTCCTGTGCACAGTTAGGTAGTAATACTTACTGAGTGTTACTGTGGGCCAGATACTGTGCCAAATGCTTTAATACACACACACATCATATCTAGTCTTCAGGTAGACACTCCTATTTTATCATAGGAAAAATGTTCCAGAGAGGGTAAGGTCCATAAACCCAGTAACTTGCAGAGGCTTGATGACTCTGAATCACCTCGTTGTAAGGAGCGAAAGGAAGAGAAAATGGGGAAGAAAAAGACAGTATTGGGCAGGGGAAAGAAATTCATAAGATGGCAACATGAATCAGCCCCCAGTATTTACTGTATACCTCAATGTACAGTAGGTGTACTGGATGGGGCACCAAGAAGCCTATGAATTCCAACCACCCTTGGGGAGCCAGGGAACAAAGAAGTTTCAGAACCTAAGAGTATTAGGTTACACTCTGGGACTTGGTTTTAGTATGGATTTATTGAGTGATTACTATATAATAAAGCAAGTGCCAGGTATTAAAACAATGTCTACCTCCGAGAGGTCACCAGATTTCTTAAGGCAAGCTGACTTGAGTCCAGAAAACCATAGTGTGTTATTATAAGTGACTTCACTGGCCAGAGAGCCCTGCATGTGGAGTGGTGGGGAAAATTTATACTTACTGGCAAAATATTTCTTCTTGATTCAGTTTTGTTTATTTCATGCACATAAGATTGAGAATTTCTGAAATTTATCCACCCCTGTGGCTATTGTTTCTGGAATGTTTGTGTTTTAGCAAACAGAGGATCTTTTTGCAGGTCCTCTCTTGAGGATCAGCTCTACACCTTGGTTGCAGGAAAGACTGGGGCCACCTCCCTTTCCTGCAGGTTGCCCTTAGATCCATCACTACTGCAGATCTGTTGGGTTTGGTGCGCTTGTCCTTGCACAATCACTGCTCACTTGGAGGTATAGGTCTACTCCAACACACCAGTATCCTTGCTAAAAGAGCATATTGCTGGGCTGTGCCCTTTCCAGGTGTTCTAACAGGTGTGAGAGCAGTCCTGGGCACGATGATGCTTTACCAATGCTTTGGGAATTAGATCAGACCATCTATTACCATCTACTACTGTGGCTCTTTTCTAACTCTAAGACCACATTACTGTGCCAGCAGTGACCTGGGCACCCAGTGGTAGCCTTGTAGTGATTGGTATCCGCCAGCCCTCCTACTCCTCCTCTTCCTTCCATAACTTCTTGTCATGTGCTATATTTGAAAGCTGATATATTGTGGAAAAGGCCTAATGGGGCTTCTTATTGCTTGATATGCTTAGTGAGATTGTTTTTGTTCGTGTTTTAATCTTTTATAAGGCCTTTGGATCACCATGATCAGGTCCATTCAAGTAGAAAGTACATACGTCTCCTGGACATTAAGTTGACCCAGTTTGGTAATAACACTTAGCATCCTTCACATGCTGCTCATGAAAAGCTCTCTCTGTCCATGACCAGTGGCTCAGCGAAGGGTTCATCAGTTTAAAGGTATCCCTTGCGTTAGGCATACTTGATGTATGGAAATTGTATTGACCTCCAAAATATAATAGTGTGTGTCTGTACTTCTTAGCTTTAAATTTAATTCTTCACAGTAAAGGAATTTTGCAACAGAATTCTCTCTCTAGGAATTTAAAATTTTACTTTTTCTGTGTACAACTTTTTCAGGCAGTCTGATCTTCCACCATTGGTGGAAATAACTGCATCACTTACCTGCTGGGACCTTCCCCAACCCCCAGTATGCATGCAGCTGCAGAGCCACGGGAGTTACTGGGCTCGCCTTTACAGGTTCCCAGGCCTATCACCCCGGCTCGGTGTGACAGACAGAACCAGATGCTGTTATGGCCATCAGTCAGGGCGTATCCTGGCACTGCCTGGATGGCCAGCTTTGGCTTATGCACAATTCAGTTGCACACCAGGATTCATCTGGACCATCTCTGTCTGTGCTGCCTCACTCGACTCCATGCGCACTTTTCTATCATGCTTGTCTCCAGGTTATTTCTGCAGGCTTTCATGAGGCCCAAATGCTTGGCCAAAGGTGATAGGCAAGAAAATGCAAAGTGAAGTGTAGATTGTTCCTGGCTAATGGGCCAAGGGCTTTTGGCTAAAAACCTTGCATACATTGAAGTATGGGACAAGTGGGAAAGGAACTAATATATCAGGAGTCTACTTCATAAAAACACTTGATGACATAATCTCCTTTGATTCTTAAACAACAGTTAAGTATATAGTACCCACTTAACAGGTTGGGAAACGTGAGACTCAAGGAAGTGAGATGACTTGCCTGATCGATATCTCTCATTTGGTGAATGGTGGAGCTAAATTAGATTAAAAAGACCAAAATGTGGAGTGGTTAAGATCATGAACACTGGAGGGGCACCTAGGTGGCTCAGTCAATTAAGCATTTGCCATCAGCCCAAGTCATCCTGGGGTCCTGGGATCGAGCCCCACATTGGGCTCTCTGCACAGCGGGGAGTTTCCCTCACTCTCTCTTTCCCTCTTCCTGCCACTCTGCCTACTTGTGCCCTCTCTCTCTGTCAAATAAATAAATCTTAAAAAAATGAACATTGGAACTAGACTGTTCTACAACATTTACTAGGGTGTGTGACTTTGGGTGTGTACTTTAACCTCCTTGGGGCTCAGTTTCTTAATCTGTGCAGGGGCACAACAATCCTATTCACTTTATTTGGTCATAAGCATGTGGAATTCTGCCAGGTACCTATTGAGCATCCTATTTATTAGCTGTACGGTTAGTGACTGTTGCTTATGAAACTTGGAGCTAAATACTGAGACACTGGGTTTCTTCTCAAGGGACAGAGCCTGTGTGGGTTCATGCTTAATATCAAAGTACCCCCAAATGCCCCCTGCTCTCAACCATTAGCAACTATTTAGACTTCCTGGAATAATTTGTTCATTAATTTGTCATCTGCTGGGCTCTTCTTCCTCCTGTTGCACTATGCTGGGTATTAGGGCAGGGCACAGATTTGTGGAAATGTATGAACTTACCCTGTTCTTGATGAATGCATCTGCTTCAGAAGATACGGTATAATTGTAAAAAAAAAAAAAAAAAAAAAAAGTCTGGGGGAAGAGGAAAGAAAAGCAATGACGTACCAAAGTGGCACAGGCAGGTGACTCCAATTGTAAGGACAATAACCACAGCTGACACTTGAATAACATGGTTTTGAACCGTGTAGGTCCACTTACATGCAGCTTTTCTTTTCTTTTCCTTTTTTTTTTTTTTTTTCTGTAAGTGCATTCTGGTACTACAGATGTATTTTTCCTAGGATTTTCTTCATAACATTTTTTCTGGCTTATTTTATTCTAAGAATATAGTGCATAATGCATATAATATACAAAATATGTCTTAACTGTTTATCAGTAAAGCTTCTGGTCAACAGTAGGACACTATTGGCTAAGTTTTGGGGGAGTCAAAAGTTATACACAGATTTTCAACTGTGGGGAGATTAGCACCCTCAACCTTCCATTGTTAAGAGTCAGCTATATTGTCCACCCTGCAAGTTAGATGGTACTGTATCGTCCCTGCTTTGTAGATGAGGACTCAGAGATACAAGTGTCTTGTCCAAGGGCACACAGCAGGTGAGTGGGAAGAGCCTGGGGTTGGTACCCTAGTTGACACTGACTCACCTGGGCCCGGTCATTGGTAAGATCGTCCAGGAGCTGCTGTGAGCAAAGCTTGGGTTGAGAGTGAGCAGGATGCCTTCCCAGCAGTGAGGAGGCCATCCTGACTGGCTTGCAGTTGAGTTCAGGGTTTGTGGACTGCTGTGCCACGTTCTGTCTGGGTGTTGGGAGATGAGTAAGACATGTTCCTTGCCCTCTTAGAATTGTGCTGTAGCTGGGGAGACAGACACACAAATAGATGATTTCAGTGTAGTGTGGTAAGAGCTGTGATGAGGGTAAGTATAGGGTGCTGTGGAAGCCAAGGGAAGGGAACCAGGAAATGCTTCCAGAGTCTTGAAAAGGTACGCTTAGCAGCTGAAGGCAAGAAGAGTTTTCTAAAAGGCAGAGGGCGGCATGAACAAAGGCATGGCCTTTGTGGGCTTTTCTTGCTAAAAGCAAGTTTATTCACCTGTTCTGATGGATACCATGGGACCAGGTGAAGTTTACAGGCAACACCAGAGGTGTTGGAACGCAGAGTAATAGTGTGGAAATAGTGTTTTGTGTCCATTAATCTGGTGGAGGCGGGAAAGATGAAAGTCAAGCAAGACCACCTGTGGGAGGAGTCGGCAAACTTATCTGCAAAGGGCCAGAGAGTAAGTATTTTAGGTTTCAGTGGGCCATGTGGTCTCTGATGCAGCTACTTAGCTGCTGTCATAGTAGGAAAGCAGCCTGATGGGAAAGCAGCCGCAGACAGTTAGTAAACAAATCCGCATGGCTATGTGCCAACAAAGCTTTACTTGTGACCCTCCAAATTGAATTTCATAAAATGCTCACATGTCTCAAAATAGTCTTTGATTTTTCTCCCCTGAGCCATTTAAAAATATAAAACCCTTCTTTGTTTGCAGGTTGGATTTGTCCCACAAGTCCTGGTTTGCCCACCCTGAGTGATTGGTAGTAATTCAGGTGTGACAGGACAGGGAACTGAAATAGATAGTTGGCAATAGAAATAGAGAGGAAGGGACTTGATGCCAAAGACATTTTGGAAAGAGGACATTGATTAGATGGAAGAGATAAGGGAAGAGAAGAGCCCCAGATGAGGCTGAAGCTTCAGGTTTTGTGGCTTCCCACCCTCTTTGGTAAAATTGGCCCCATTTTTCATGTGCTGAGAATATGACTTGATTCGGGAGAAAAACCCGAGAGCTTGACTTGATGATGCTAGAGAAGAGCCCAGAGATAGCGGCTGCCTTATGTGATCCCTAACTTCTGTCAGCATTGTTAATTGTTCCAGTTGTTTCCCCAAGAGCGTCACTGTGCCAGACCCCTCTGCTGCCTTGGCCTCTGGGTGCTTTAGGTGAGAGATAGCTCCAGCTATAACTGGTAGAGCATGGGCACCTGTTTGACGGGGCACAGGTGAAGTTCCTTTGTTGGAGAACTTCATTTTATATACTTTCACACAGAGAAGTTGCAAGAGCAGCCACCTTCTATCTGTTACCTAGGTCTATTAAATGAGATTTTAGTAATTATTTACATTCTGTCCCATTCGCTGTTTTATTCTCTCCCCACTCTTCTCCCACTTTTTCCTGACCCATTTGAAAGTTGGTGACATCCTGCCCCCTTTTGCCACTAAATACTTCAGCATGAATTTATCAAAGAAAAGGTAACCACAAGTGTGGTGGTCAACATCTAATGGTGGTTTCTGGAGCTAACACACCTCTAATAGCTGTTACTCATAGACTATCTGCCATATGTAAGGAATGATGCTGTCATTCCCCTGACAGTTGCAAACACAGACACCTACCTGGCTTTGGGGACCCACACTCCCCGCAGTAGCAGTTCTCTAGGACTCATGCTTGGGCTGGTCCCTGGGTTTCTCCAAAAGGAGAAGCAGCCCCAGGGCTGCAAGGTCGCTTGGTGTCTTGAGCTGCTGAGCTGCCGGAGGGCAGGCACTTTACTCCTGCCATTTCCTGATGCCTTCCTGAGAAAGCTCTTCTCTGAAATGGAGCACAGCTGCCACAGCACCCAAACTCTCACTTACGGTTACAAACATATTCTTTTTCTTGGCTTTTTTCTCTTCCATTGCTCCCCAGCCTATGGAAAATGATTCTTTTAGAGTGGATTTTGTTTCAGGCTTGATTGGGGTGGAGTGGGGGAGGAATTAAATTGGAGTCATTTATTTTGGGAATAAAATGGGAGGGAAAACTATATTATCTTTTCTGGCTTAGAGCAAAAGGGGATTTTCTTTTTTCCAGACTGAAACCAGAAATAGGGAAATATTTGATGCATACTCTTTAGTTCCTTATCAGTAGTGATAGCTTGTTGAGTTCCATGGGAACTATGGAAAAAGGAATCTGGAAATTCTGCCCCCAATGAGAAAGGAATAAAGGGAAGGCTTTTATCTTAGTGTAACATGGGTGTCTCATTCCATTTACCCAAGTTCTGTATGACTTAACTGAATGCTTGGTCTTTGCCAGTGTGGATGTGATTGGGACCCTTCACTGTGTTCAGTCATTATTGACCTTCAGAGAGCCCATTCTTGAAATCCAGAACATCTGAAATCTGAGAGTCAGGAGTCTTCAGAGCCTTAGATCTGCGAGGCCTTGTGCTGGCCTTGGGGTGGGGGGGCGGGTCACAAAGGAGGATGAAGGTGTCAGGTGCCTCTGCATTCCCTCATCTCCCAATCTACACGAGAAAACCTTGACTCAGCTGTTGTGCAGTTAGCTCAAGTGAATCACTTAATGGTTCTGTGTCACGGTTTTGCCATTTGTAAAGTGGAGAGATACTGTCTCTTAGCCATTTAGAGGGACACCCTGGAGGGGCACCTGGGTGGCTCAGTTAATTAAGTGTCTGCTTTCAGCTCAGGTCATGATCCTAGGGTCCTGGGAACAGAGCCCCATGTCAGGCTCCCCCCCTCGGGAGGGTGAGGGGGTTGGAGGGAGAAGCCTGCTTCTCCCTCTCCCTTTGCTCCTCCCCCTGCTTGTGCTCTCTCTTGCTCTCAAATAATTAAATCAAAATTTTAAAGGAGCATCCTGGAGATAAAATTTGAGTATAACATTTGCAGGTTTGCTTGGAAACAAACTACGAGTACTATTTACATGCTGACATTTTCATAGGAGCACCCTTAACACAGGTGGAGGTTACTGCTTACCACTAGTATAGGAGGACTGATGGTCACAGATGTCCAAAGCTGCCCTCACGGGATCTGCTTGTCTTCTTTGTGGTTTATGGAATCCACAAAGGCAAGGCAGGCAGATTCAGAAAACAGTCATTTAAAAGTACTAGGGACATACAAAGAGGGTAGAAGTCACAGGCTCTGTTTGTGGCGTTCACAGTTCATCTGGGAAGTCAAGATAAATAGTAAAAGAGCAGTTAGTGAACAGCAAGCAAATACAGAGAATCCATGTATGTAAACCATATATTCTGCTGCTCAAAAAGCAGTGGGTATTATTCCCTTTGCTCCCTGTGCTCTAGCTTCTCTGGGTGTCGTGCTGTTCCTTGGACATCCCAGGCACGCCCTGCCTCAGACCTTTCCCCAGACTGTTTGGTCTCTGTGAAGCAGGCTTCCCTATGATGTACACAGTTGACCTCCTTAGTCTCTGCCTGCCTTTGGTCACATGTTACCTTCTTTATGAAAGCTATTCATGTAACCCAGTCTGAAATTTTAGTGTGTCCCCAGTATTCTAAATTCCTTTCATCCTGCTTTTTCTTTTTTACCAGAGTACTTAAACCACCCTCTAGCATGTTTTACTTCTGTTTATGGAGAGGCACAGTAGCCTGGGCTCTGGGACCAGACCGCTTTGGTATAAGTCTTGGCTTTACCACTTATTTCTTATGTGAACTTGGGTAGATTATGGAACCCTTTTAGTCTTAGTTTCCTCATTTGTAAGAATAATACCTAACTCAGAGAATTTTTTTGAGCATCAAATGAATTAATATTTATTGAATGCTTAGCCTAACACCTGTCATGGAGTAAGCACTATATGAGTGTTTGATGAATACAGTTTTTATTGTCAAATGAAACTGCATGAAGTCACAGGGCTTCATCTGTTTTGTCCTCTAATGTATCCCTAGCATTTAGAATAGGGCCAGGCAGGAAGAAGGCAGTAAGTGCATGTTCAGCGAATGAAGAGGCTGTGGAGAAGTTGGTCTGGAAAGGGGAGTAGTGAGGTGTGGGCAGCGCTTTGGATGACAGGCCAACCTGGGATCCCATTCCAGCCAGCTCTGCACTCTGTAATCTTGGACCAGGGTCTTAATCTCTCCAAGGCTTGAGCTCTCACTTCCCTTGCAGAGTTGTTAGCAGAATTAAATGAAAGAATATGCATTTAAGGGCCAAGCACGATACTGGCCTGGCTGGTAGCAGATGGTCCATAAATGTTAGTTCTTTTCCTTCCTCAGCACCCCTGGAAGAAGTGAGTCAGTGAAGGAAGCTGGTTGTTAGGGAGGAGCAGGGGAAATCCTGAGTTTAGGTGCAGAGAAGAGGAACAAAAACAAGATATTCGATAAAGATGTGACCATCACCAACACGCTGGACTGAAGTGCTTAGTTAGAAGGGGCTGTTCCTTGTCAAGCTTTGATGTTAAGATGAGAAGTGTAGGGTTTTGTTTGTTTTGTTTTGTTTTTTGTAACTTTGTTTTGCTGCAATTTCAGAAAAGTGCAAGCATAGTGTAAAGAACTCTTTTTTACGCAGAACCATCAGTTTTCATTTTGTACCATTTGCCTTTCATATTTTTCTTTCTCTCCATATGAATTAAAGACATTGTATTCCTTGTCCACTAAATAGTTAAGTCTTTATCTCCTAGGAAGAGGAATATTCTCTTAGATTTTTGATAGGAAGCTTTAGGTTCTTAAATAGGGTAGTGGCACTCTGAAAAGTACCTGGGGAAGATGGGCTAGAGGCTGATGGGCAGGCAGTTTAGGGTAACTTCCCCTGGTGGATAATGAAGACATATTGATGAACAGAAATGGGAAAAGGGAGATAGACCTAGGAGATATATAGGGAGTCTTGGGTATGTTACAGCTGGGGACAAGGTGAAAATGATAACCAAGGGGAAAGGAGGGCTCATATGTAGCAGGGCTGCTGTCTGGGGAGGAGAGCAGCATGCATAATATGAAAAAGCAAATTCAGCTTTATTTTATGCTTGGGAAAATGAAACCTCACTCCTGGCTTTGTTCATGTTATTCAGTCTACAGAAGATAAAGGTCCACCAAATCCTGGCTGATGCAGTAGAGTCTATCTCCTACAGACTTAGAGGAGCAGCTGTGACAGGCTTGTATTGTCAAAGGCATAGAGATACACAGTGTGATCTGAAGGACACTGCAGTTGCTGAGAGCTGGGGAAGTACTTTAGGCTTTGTTTGCCATGAAAATAGTAAGTAGAGATGAGCATTCAGATAGTCTGATGGAGATCTAGGAGTTATTAGTGACAGAGACAGTTGATATTGAATGGGGACAATGATGAGAAGCCAGGGACCAAAACCAGCTTTGGTGAAGTGATCTACAGCGAACCAAGGAGAGGGACGATGACCAGAGAAAGAAACTTAAAGGGAGGGTAACAACATTGATGTAAAAAGAAGTAGTATTTAGGAGGACCCAAACTGAGCTAAAAGAGATCCAGGGAGTCGGTGAGTAAGCTCCCAACAGTTCCCAATGCCAGCCCAGTACCTTCGGGGGCCTGGAGATACTTGCTGGACTGTTTTTTCCAGAGTCGGAGCCAGAACTCATGAGCTTTAAGGAACACCCTGTGAATAATGCCACCCAGGGTGCTAAACCAAATTAGACTGTTAAAGAATTTTAAATTAACTTCCCAGTGCCTAAGTGTGTTGTGGAAGAAATCTCAGGGAGAATTTATCAAAAATATCTTACTTCTGAGCTTATACTAAGTATTAAAAGATCTCCTCCTTGAAGATAATGTGTTACATGGAGCGTTCTGCTATTCTCTCTGGCATTCAGAATTCTCAGGTACAGTAAAATCTTATTATAGGAAAGTCTTGATTCCCTCTAGAAAAGCAGACTCTTAAGTAACTATTAGAGATCATGCTTTGTTTCCATGAATATGCATGAGTGCCTTTTGTGTACTAAACACTGGGAATATAGTAGGATCATGGCCTGCCTTTACCTTGTTAAATTTTCAGGAATTTTGCAGGTTGGTTGATAAGTACAGCCATTATTAAAAATTCTATAAACTTACAATTGAATATATTAAAAACAAGGGTAATAAATACTCAACATTCATCTCTTCCTCATTAATTTAGCACAAACAATGCTCTGTGTTTCTTCTATCCATATGGTTGAGATACTCTGTAATAGGTAAGCTATAGTGCATTTCTTCCCAGCTCAGCGCCCATGCTAAGAGATGTCAAGTTGGTAGCTTGAAATTGACCATGATGGGAGTATATATTCCATGGAAACAAACAGCACTAAAAACCAGGGCCTGATTTATTATTTTGTTCATTGCCTAAGAAAGTGATGGAGAAAATGTTAACATTTGCTGTTCAAACCTAGTGTTTTTTTTTTCCTAAGATTTTATTTTATTGTTTTAAAGATTTTATTTATTTATTTATTTATTTGACAGAGATCACAAGTAGGCAGAGAGGCAGGCAGAGAGAGAGGAGGAAGCAGGCTCCCTGCTGAGCTGAGAGCCTGATGCGAAGCGGGGCTCGATCCCAAGACCCCGGGATCATGACCTGAGCTGAAGGCAGAGGCTTTAACCCACTGAGCCACCCAGGTACCCCCCTAAGATTTTATTTTTAAGTCATCTCAGCACCCAGTGTGGGGCTCAGACTCACAGCCTCAAGATTGAGAGTTCCATGCTCTACCGACTGAGCCAGCCAGGCACCCCCAAACTTAGTGTTCCATGTCTAGAGCTATTTTACTGTGAATTAATATGAGAAATTGATGAAATATTCATCTAGTGTTTGAAAGCTAGGGTCCAGTTCAGCAAGGAAGTTGCTCATATCCTGTTTGATATACATACATCTTTCTTGTATTGTTCCAATTTTATTTTACTCCTTAAAGTAAAAGAAAATATCAACATTCACCTATTAGTTGAATCCATGAGTTGGTTATAGATATATGAGTTAGACAAAAATCTGTGACAGCAATCTGTAAGAATCAATTGGCTATATGGAATTTACAGTAGAGAGTATTATATATTTTATTACTATATACTTTAGTATATATTTATTACTATTCTGTATATTTTGTTGTATGCTATACATTTTTATATCAGTAAAATTTATTATTAAAATTATTGAAATTTATCATAAATGTAAATATATGTTCACATAAATATACCTGTAAAGACATGAGCATGTTTTGGGGAATAGGCGGTTAAGCAATTACCAGCACCCCACCCTAGTCAGTTAAATAAACACTGCCTTCATGGTGTTCGTAGTTTAGTGGGAGAGACAAGTGTAGTCACAGAGATACCTAAGTCTGTGAAGGACCTGCAGGAAGGATCAGTGCAGGGTCCAGGGAAAGTGTGGGACAGAGTACTTCATCAGGGCTGGAGTAGGGAGGTGGAAAAGGCCTTCCAGGGAAAAGGATACAGAAGTTGAGCACAGACAGCTGGCAGCTGGGGAGTGGAGGAGGGCCTGGGGCAGAGTGAACAGTTTAGGCCTGCAGGAGGTTTGTGGGCTTGAAGAGTAAACAAGCCGTTGAGACTGAAGCAGAATGATAAGAAAGAAGGAGAGGGCAGTTCTGGAAAGAAAGGTGGGTGTGGGCCACATTGTGTGGGTGCTTGCTGTAGATCATGTGAAAGTCGTGGTAACAATTTAAGGATTCTGCTTTTAGGCTGTTTGGCAACTGAGATGCCAACATTATTTTGGCTGACTAATGTGGTTTAAGAAATAAGAAAAAGAGGCATTAATAATATTTTTATTATTTTTAATAATATATGTATTATAAAAATAATATATAATATATTTTAAATATTTTTTGTGACTAAATACTTAAAGTTGACAAATATGAATTATCCACTTATTATATGTAGGACTTGGTGCTAGTGGTTTTCTTTTTTTTTTTTTTAATTTTTTTTATTAACATGTAATAAATTATTTGCTTCAGGGATACAGGTCTGTGAATCATCAGGCTTACACAGTTAACAGCCCTCACCATAGACACATACCCTCCCCAATGTCCATAACCCCATCCCTTTCCCCCCATCCCCCAGCAACCCTCAGTTCATTTCCTGAGATTGAGTCTTTTATGGTTTGTCTCCCTCCCCAGTTTCATCTGTTTCATTTTTTTCCCCTCCCGACCCTCCCATCACCCCCCCAAATTCCTCAGGTGCTAATGGTTTTCAAGGAGACAAATCATTAACACTGTCCTTACCTACCAGGAGTGTGTTGCAGGTGGGGGCGAGCAGAAACACCTACAATTAACTGTAGTATAAGGTGGCTTTAAATAAATGCTGTGGAGGAAGCAATTAATTCTGATTGTAGGATGGGGAAGGCCATATGGACAAGGCAGGATAGTTAGTTTTGCAATAATTTACTTGGGGGACCCCAGGAGAATATCCTGCTTTTGACCAAAGACTTTTACTGTCTCTATTTCCTGATTTATCCCCATTACCCACTGCCCTGGAGTTTCAGCTTACTTCATGAATGCCAGCTCTGCCTCCAACCAGGCTGCTAGAGAGGGACCACATCCCAGACTTCCCTCCCATTACTTGGAGCATCTGACCAGGAGCTCATGTTATGTGCTTTCAGAAATATTTGTTGGCTTTGTATGTTCATCAGCAAAGCATCTTAGAATCCAGGTTTAGAAGAAACTTTAGACTGAAAATATCAGCTTCATGTGCAGGGGCTGTCCTGGGCTGGAGAAGGTGCTACGGCAGGGCTCCTGGCTTCTCTAGGCTGGGACTTGTCTCACGGAAGTCACTGAATGCAGTGGCGAATTCCTCTAATGAAATCTTTGGTGAAAGACTCAACATTTCTTTCTTTCTTTTCTTTTTTCTTTTTTTTTTTTTTAAAGATTTTATTTATTTGACAGACAGAGATCACAAGCAGGAAAGAGAGGCAGGCAGAGAGGGAGAGGAAGGAGCAGGCTCTCCGCGGAGCAGAGAGCCTGATGTGGGGCTCGATCCCAGGACCCCAGGATCATGACCTGAGCCAAAAGCAGAGGCTTTAACCCACTGAGCCACACCTACTGTGTGCCAGGACCTTGAGCTAATAACCCTTGTTCTCAGTTGGGTTTTTTTCTTTTTTTTTTTTTTTAACAGCTTTATTATATAATTCACATACCATTCATTTCATTCATTCAGATTATACAATTCAGTGGTTGCTAGTGTAATCAGAGAGTTTATAACCATCATTCCAATCAATGCTAGAACATTTTTGTCATCCCCCAAAGAGGCCGTCTACCCATAGCACTGACTGTTTACTTATCTCCAGTGCCCCTCCTTCTAGGCAGCCACTAGTCAACTTTGCTGTCTCTGTAAATTTGTTATTCTGGATATTTCATATAAATGGAATCACACAATATGTGGTCTTTTGTGAATAGCTTCTTTCATTTAGTATAGTGTTTTAAAGTTCATCCTTGTTGTAGCATGCATGAGAATTTCATTCCTTTTTATGGCCAAACATTCCGTTTTATGGATAGACTCCATTTATCCATTCAGCAGTTCTGCTATGGGCTATTTTGAGTAATGCTGCAGTGAATGTTCATGTACGAGTTTTTGTGTGGACATATGTTTTCATTTCTCTTGTTTATTTATGTACCTAGGGGTGAAATTGCTGGATCAGATGGTAACTCTGTTTAACATTTTGAGAAAGTGCCTACCTATTTCCAAAAGTAGTTGCACTATTTTGCATTCCTACCAGAAATGTGTAAGGGTTCCAGTCTCACCACATCTCATCCCCACTTTCTATTATCTGTCTTTTTTAGTATAGCCATCTGGGTGGATGTGAAGCCCTATTTCATTGTGGTTTTGATTTGCATTTCCATAGTGGTTAATGATTTTGAGTGTCTTTTCATGTGCTTATTGGCCATTTGTGTATCTTCTTTGGAAAACTATCTATTCAAATCCTTTTCCCATTTTAAAATTTAGATTACTTTTTATTATTGAGTTGTAAGAGTTCTTTATATATTCTAGATAAAGTTCCTTATCTGATACACAATTTACAAATATTTTACCCCATTCTGTGGGTTGTCTTTTCAGTTTCTTAATGGTATTCTTCTTGCTTTGAAGCATAAAAGTTTAATTAATTTTGGTGAGTCAAATTTGCCCTCAGTTCTTGAGTAAACCCAGATTTACATGACAGATTTCTATGCTTTCAGGTATTTGTTATATTTAACAAGTCTTTGTTGAATAGTTTATAGCCAGTTTTATAACCTTTTAATACTTGCAACTTCTTAACGTAGTGAGATTTTTTTAGCTTTTATTTATTTTTTAAATTTTTAAAGATTTATTTATTTGAGAGAGAACGCGCACAAAGAGTGAACATGTGAGCACGTGCTCATGAGCTGGGGGGTGGGGCAGAATGAGAAGGAGAGAGAGAGAGAGGGAGAGAGTCCAGGCAGGCTCCGTGCTCATGGGGCTCCATCTCACAACCCTGAGGTTAATGACCTGAGCCAAAATCAAAAGAATTGGTAGCTTAGCCAATTGAGCCACCCAGGTACCCCTGTTTTAGCTTTTAGAAACTTAAAACCCTCTGAAAACAAAGACTAAGGCATATAGACTGTTTATAGCATTTTAATCACCATATCGCTGGTAAAAATACAGCCATAGGCTGATGACTACTGAACCCATTGGGGCCAGGCTTCTGGGAGTAGTTGGATGTTGAACCGAAGAATATTGAGATTGTATTTAAGCACAGGCCAGGAAAATGGAGCATTGTTATTTCCTGTTGTAATTTTAACTCCTTTGTGTTATCTAACAAGATTTTCAGCTATATTTACTCTATAAGGCAAGGAATTTAATAATAAGAAGTCCATCTGGGTTATGTAAATACGTTAACAGAGTGAAATACTTAAACTACCTTCTACCTGCTTCCCTACAGAATATTTTAGTTGTCTACCTTCTGCTTATATCATTCAGACAGGACTAAAGACGTTTTACTTTCATAATAATGTTAGTTCTGTTGCCTGTTTTTGTTACCTCCTCTGAGCCACCTAGCACTTCCAGGATGGTATATACTGTCTTCCGTCAATGAGGGAGCAAGCTCAGGGGGCATGCAGCAGGTGCTGTTTCTTGTCCAAGATCACATTCCTCCTAGTAGGTAGGAATGCTGGGGTCCCTTTGGGGGGACATACTGGGGATTACTTGCAAATATGGTATTTCAGAGCCTCATTTGTTTTGTATCCCTTTAGCTCTCTTTATAAGGTATTTCCCTTTCTAAGTTTGGATAAATGAATGTGTGAAGTTTCTTCCTTTGCATGTAATTTGAATAAGTAGGTATAAATCATGCAGCTGGGGGCTGGGAGTGTATGGAACATAAGAACAAAAATATGAGAGGGAGAGGACACCTGATTAATAATCAGTAATAATCAGGAATAGTGGAGAAGACAAGAAGTTCTGTCTTCCCATCTTCAAGAAAGTAGTGGGAATTTATGAACTAGGAAGTGAATCAAGTAGGCTGTAAGGCAATTTAGATTCTTAGGCTTGTTCACTTCTTGTTACCCTGAGGTATCAGAATGCTTGGGTGTCTTTAGCAAGTGCAGTTTTGAAACAAAGCCTGGTTCCATATTCCCACTTTGAATTGGGCTGCCTGGGATCAAGTGGATTATAGAGGGTGATGATACTATCTTAGATTGCTCTAGCCTTTGTCTTCCATAGAACCATGCCATATGGTTTTGTGATTACAAGGTCAACCTGAGACTGACAGTTCTTTCAAAGAAGTCACTCTCGGAATGTTTTTGAACCTGTGACACTTTGGCCTCTTTGCCTACTTTATTCTTAGTGAGGGCAGATACTTTGATGATGGACATGATGTGGTTAAGACTCCAAATTTGGACTGCCTGGGTTAAGTTCCATCTTTTACTACTTAGAACTGTGTGACCTTGAGTATATTACTACATTTCTATCTCTTCACCTATAAAATGTGTATATTAGTACCTATCTCATGGAACTTTGGAGAATTAAAGGAAATCCTGTGTGATGTTCAGAGAACAGCATACAGTATAGTGCTCATCACATAGTAAGCACACATTAAATGTTAGCTGCTATTACTTGTCTTTGCTGTTGCTGTGAAATGACCAAAACGTTAATTTGGACCCAGCTTTTGTAAATAAAGTGGGCAGTTAGGTTGGGTAGCAGTATTTTTGGTAAAACATGAAGTGTGAAAATAAATAGCAATCTCTGTAGTTCCTATTTATTAAGCACCTCCTGTCTGTTAGGCCCTATAGTGTAGGCTCTTACTCATACTTCCTCAGTTAGTTCTGATGGTGGTCATGCAGGGTGGTTGATCAGCATTGTTGAGGGACACGGTCACAGTTTGACAGCTGCTCAGTGTGGAGCAGCTAGTCTTGGTCACACAGCTCTCAGAAGCCGGGCTTTCTCTTGACTATACTGTATTGCTTCCCTTGTCTCTGTTCACTTTGGCAGCCAAAGTAACAGGAAAGTCTTTATTTTCCATGAGCCTGTAATTTTGGTTATGCACACAAGCCATAGCCCAGAGGGAGGTAAGATTTCCAGGGTATAACTTTTTTTAGGTGAGTCTTTTCCATTGTGATGATTGAACAGTGAGGAGAGGAGGACCTCGGTCGATCTGTCTTTTAAAAAGGCCCACGGTCATCCATTTCAAGCCAGGTGGCTATTAGTTCTCCTGGCACTCACAGCCTTAATTAACTGCCACCACTGGCTGGGAGATGAATGTGGAAGGGGGTTCTTGCACCATCCTCCATGGTCATAACATATAGGTCTCTGGATGACCCTTCCTGTGTCCTGTCTCTCTTTGGAAGGAACATGGGCTCAGTTACATATTCCCTAGAAATAAGTCTCTTATCAGATATATGATTTGCAGAAATCTTTTCCCATTCTCTAGATTGCCTTTTCACTTTTTTGATGGATGTCTTTTGAAACCCAGCATTCTCTTGCCACCCCTCCATTTCTTGTCCACCCCCTGCCCTGTTTCCCATAAGGTGAGGCTTTGCAAGCGTTGGGATGCCACAACATGCAAAAGAAGGTAGTAGCACCCACTCCCTGCCACCCACATACACTTCCCTTCATTTTAAAATAACACAACCAAAGAAGAGTTAAGATTAAAGACCCATTGTTAAGTAGGCATGGAATAAGAGTGAAGCTCTGCCCCAAAGAAACCGAGACTGCAGAGAGTGGTCGAGGGCCCAGCGCAGCCTGATGTGGGCAGTCCAGGTGAGCTGTGAGCTGAGCGCAGGCGCAGCCTCCCTGGCGCTAAGGGGCGGGGCCACAGGGCGGTTGAGCCGCAGGTATGTGCTGGTGGCGCAGGGGCTGCCCGGGGAGTGGAGCATGGTAGGTTGCTTTGGGTCTGGCACTGCCAAAGACTACATGGGCTGGTGGTTCAGGTTACAGTTGCTGTGGGAACTGTGACCTTTGAGTTTCCTGGCTTATGCATGGAATTTCAGTTGCATAATACTACAACAACTTGGATTTTCCCCCCCTTCTTGCCCTTCTTGACATTTAATTTTTTTATCCCAGTGAATGGGATCCATAGCTCTTTGCCTCTCCTTCCCTTGGGGCAGACAGTTTCACTCACTTTACGTCTCTTGCTTCCTCTGAGTGTGCCAGGGAAGAGAGTAGCCTTGGCCCTTGGCCTGTGAGAATCTTCCTCTTGTCTCCAAGCAAGGCCCTGAGGTTGCGGTGAGCCGGCCTGGAGCAGCCTGTGTGGGGGACTGCTGTATGTTTTAGGGTGGGCTCAGTTGTCCCTGTGTGCTTATTTCTCCCAAATGGACTTTGCTCGTTTCTACTTCTGCACCTCCATTTACACTATTCCCCATGCCTCGAGTATCCTCTGCAGGTGGCTTAGTTAAATACTCCATAGACTTCAGTTTCTACTTGAGTCCCACTCTCTTTGGGAAACCTGTTGTCACAGTAGCCTAAAATTATGCCCCTTTCCAGTGAACTGTATATGACTTGAATGTTTCATTTGGCATTTAATCAGATATTGCCTTAGGATATTTTTCTTATCTCGAGAACATTTGTCATTTGGGGTGAAGTAGTCTGGTTTCTTTTTTCTACAAACCAGATTATAAGATTCTTGAGGGCCAAGATTTTAAGTCATTGCATTGCTTATTAAATGGTCACTGGTTTATATGTGATTTGGTGAATTAAGTGTGTATTTTCTTAATGTCTGAGAATGGAGAATGGAGCTGGTAGCTACAAAGGGAGAAAAACAAGGTCCTTACATCCAGAGTCTTCAAGATGCCTAGCCTTGCCTGGGGTGGTATGGCTGGCCACATTTTCCTTGCCAACCTCTTCTTTCTCTCCCAGTGAACTCTAAGCCCAGTTACAGAAAGTAAATGGCCTTGGTTCGTGGAACGCCCAAGTCGGTTGTCACCAGACAACCGGTGCACATGTGCTTCCTTCTGCCCCCAGAGAAAGTGCCTAAATTCACTTAGCACCATCCTTCTGGGCCCGAGTAGGATAATACTTCCTTTCCTGACCACCTCAGCCAGGGAGGTCCCTTCTGTTATTCTCCCTTACATTCACTTTTGTTTTCCACCACAGACTTTTTTGTAGTACATAAGTATAAACTTACTTGTTTATGTGTTGACACTTCTCTTTTGATGGTTATGTCCACCACTGTATTTCCATTTCTGGCGCATAGGAGACCTAGCACTTTGTTCACATTCTATACTCAGTCAGACCCAGTACAATGCCTCGTGTTTGATAGCCTCATTGGAAATGCTTAAATGATTGGGCATTCTTACAGAAATGTATGTACTTTTTTTTTAAGGGAAAGAAAGGGGAAAATGGTGATTTATCCTGTGATCTAACAGCTTTGGTTGGTCTGCAGTAGACAGGCCTTAGGACCTACCCAGGATCCCTCTCTTGAGATAAAAATAGGAACATCTTTGATCCTGGCAAAGTGTATTTGCTTTTTTTCCTTTCTTTCTCTTTTTCTGTCATCTTCCCTCCCTCCTTTTTTGACTTGTCTAATAAATGAGTTAAGGCAGCTTTGGCTGTCTATCTGTTCTGTACTGTGAGGAGGGAGAGGCAGGACTGTTATTCTATTCCCTATTCTGTAGAATTCAGGACACTTTTTGCGGGGGACCTTTGGGATGCTAACTTTTTTCTAAGCTCTTAGAATTGAATTTGAGAAGCAGCCTTTACTATGCACCAGAACGGCTATGAGAAGGCGCTGCTCGTCCACTTTCTTCAGATTTCCCTGGGGCAAATTGGTGTGGGTATGTGTGCTTTTCCTAATCTGTTAGGGTGGATTTAACATCTTCACTTTCCCAGGTATTGGATCCTGTATATGACTTGCCTTTGAAAATGTTTAAGTAAAGAACCTGTAGGGTCTAGTGAAGTAATGTCTCCAAAGTACTAGTACTTCAAGTTCTTCAGGAAAGAAAGAAGTGCTCTGTAATCTCTGAGTATAATTATTAATCAGACTTTCCTTTGGTCCACTTCTCTGCCCTGGGTTTGCCTTCTGCTGCTGCTTAGGCTGCCAGGATTAACATACGGAAAGTAACTGGATCATCTTTCCCAACCCCCCTCCTGGCATGGTGGCACAGACTGTGGATAAACATTCTGAGTGACTGTCCTCAGTTTGAGGAGTGGCAGCGGTCTGAGTGAATGCTCTGACACAGAGTCTTTGGTTCCTCTGGATGGCTGTCTCTGCCTCTGCCCGCCTTCAGTCCTGCATGCCATTTTCAGCTGCCTCTGACACCCACTTTTCTCAGCCAGAAAAGAAGAGAGGGGACTAGTTCTCCTTCAGTAGGCCCTCTTGTGTTGTTGAATATAAGCTGGGAGTGGGTACCAAGTTCTAAACCTGTTTTTCAGTCCATCCTTCAGTGAGCAATTAACCCAATCAACTGACCATGGGGCCTACACCTCACAAGGGTCTCCATTCTCCACCCCAGTCCCCCCTGGGCAGGCTCCCTCTAGGAGTCCAATAAAGAAGCTTCTGCAGTTGGAACTGTGTCCCTTTTATTGTAGCAGACTGTCTTATTTGTTTTTAAACTTTAGTTTTCACTTCTTTTTTTTTTTTTTTAAAGATTTTATTTATTTATTTGACAGACAGATCACAAGAAGTCAGAGAAGCAGGCAGAGAGAGAGAAGGGAGGAAGCAGGCTCCCTGCTGAGCAGAGAGCTGGATGCGATGCTCCCTGCTGAGCAGAGAGCCCTATGCGATGCTGGGCTCGATCCTGAGCCAAAGGCAGACGCTTTAACCCACTGAGCCACCCAGGCGCCCCTAGTTTTCACTTCTTAAAAAGCATCAGATTTCAGTAAGATCATACATATATTTTTATTTATTTATTTATTTATTTATTTATTTTTAAACTCAGTTCAGCCTCCTCTTTTTTTTTTTTAAAGATTTATTTATTTGACAGAGAGAAATCACAAGTAGACAGAGAGGCAGCCAGAGAGAGAGAGAGGGAAGCAGGCTCCCTGCTGAGCAGAGAGCCCGATGCGGGACTCGATCCCAGGACCCTGAGATCATGACCTGAGCCGAAGGCAGCGGCTTAATCCACTGAGCCACCCAGGCGCCCCTATTTATTTATTTTTTTAAAGTAATTTCTACACCCAATGCGGGCTTGAACTCATGACCCCGAGATCAAGAGTCATTCGCTCCACCAACTGGGGCCAGCCAGGCACCCCTCTCGTAGATGTATTTTTAAAATTTCAGATATATGTATTTTAATGCAGGCTGCATGCCTAGCACTGAGCCCAGTGAAGGGCATGAACTCACTACCCTGCGACTGAGATCGGAGCAGAGATAAAAAAAATGGGACGCTCAACTGACTGAACCACTCAGGCACCCCCTCCTTGTACATATACTTTTCAAAAAATCCAAATTCAGAAGCAGAATTTGATCACTTCCCCCTCATTGGCTTTTCCTGTGTCCCTTCCTCCCTCTTACGAAGTCCTATTGCATAGTGCTTATTATGTTCCTGGCACACAGTAGGTGCTTTAATAGTTCTTAAGTTGGAGGTGGTGCGAAGAGGTACCATATAATTTAGCAGGATTCACCAAAATGTAGGAAAAAGTTTTATTTACTGTTTTCCCTGTTTGTTTTTTATCTTGTCCTCTATTTCAGCACTGTTCTCTACTTTGAGGCAGTGAGTCCTAAACTGTGTTCCATAGACTGTTAAGATGTGTTCTAGAGAAAATTAAAACATTTCTTAATAAGATAATTGAATTTTACTTATTTTGTAGTGGTGAGAATTTTGTTTATGAAGTTTTAAAAACAGATTGTTTTCTGCAACAGTTAATTTATCTATGAGACCTTTTGATTTGTGGTTAATAGAATACAACTTTATCCAAAATGTGGTTGAATTCATAGTTTGGATCACTAGGCACTTAAATTTGTTGTCCCTTGCTAATCTAAGTGTCCCTAAGACCTCTTGAGCTCCTTTAGTATTCTTTTTTAAGTTTTAGTGTAGAACTGTTCTGTGGCCAAATCTGCTTGAAAAATGGTGGACCAGCATGGAACCGGCCTTACCTTTAAGACTACCTTGTGGGTTTTGAGTAGTCATGGTGATCACTGAATTCTCTGGTCTGTGTTGGAAATGTCCTAGGCACTTCAAAGAGGTTGCCTCTTTTGAGCCTTACCTCAAAATATTTATGTTCCAGGAGTTAAATAGTACTGGATCTCTGTTTCACAGTGGGGAAATGTAGGCTTAGGAAGCTTGACTATCCAAGGGTGTAGTAAATGGTGGATCCCAGATTCCAAGATTAACATCCAGATCTATGGGATTCCAAAGCCTGTTTCCACAGTAGCCTCTGACATCTATACTGCTCATATTTTGAGAAGCTCTGTCTCTTCAGTAGTGAGAGTCTAAACTTTGTGCTAAGGTTACTGTCCTTCCCTCCATTTTCCCACATCACCATTCCCAGAAAGGCAGGCTTCACTACTTTGATTTGTTGCTGTATCTCTCCTTTGCCCATCATGCTGATTTTCTTATGTTCCTTCCTGTCCCCTTCTCTCTGCCCATCTCCCCCTTACTCATCCTTCAGGATCTCCTCAGATCTGTCTTTCTTTCTATGAAACTTGCTTGGATCTACTTACCTACTTTTACAAGCACTATTTTTTATTATCATAGTTAAATGTTTATTGTAATTAAGTTAGTTGCATGTTTATTGAATTGAATCTATTAGAAGTTTGTAGTCCATTCTCTACCCTGCTTCTGAACTCCTGTTGTCAGTAGTCCACATGCTGTAGGCAGTGACCATTTGTGTGTGTTAATGGCCTGAGCTTGGTTTGAGTTAGTGCCATCTCAAACATACATATTCTGCTTTTTTTGCAATATGTAGTTGCTGTTGTGATTAACAACATGTAAATTCATTGGAAAATGTTGAATTCATGGTGCATTTTTCATGGTAGGTTTTTTTGTATTGTTAGGCATTTTTTTTTTTAATCGGCAGGTTATAAAGAATAGCCTATATCGCATAACAACAATAACAAAATAGTTGATGGTAAAAAGGAGTCATCATACCTCCCACCCTTCGCCACCAGAACTGGGAACTGCTGGCTATCTTATCCATTTGGCATGTATGTATTTTTTTTGTATTTTTAGTTATTTTATGTGTTGCCTTACCTGCTTAGCTAGATTGTAAGCCCTCTGAGTATGGGGCCTTGGAGCACTTGCACATAATCAGTGTCCAGGAAATATATACAGGTTTGATTTAATCTTGAAATCTTATTTTCCTTGTTTCTCTACCCATCTCACTGTATTTTATTTTCTTGAGCTCCCTCTTCTCGTCCAGTTGGTTTTTTAAAAAGTTTTTATTTATTTATTTGACAGAGATCACAAGTAGGTAGAGAGGGAGGGGGGGAAGCAGGCTCCCCACTGAGCAGAGAGCCCCATGTTGGTCTCCATCCCAGAACCCTGAGATCATGACCTGAGCCAAAGGCAGGGGCTTAACCCACTGAGCCACCCAGGCGCCCCTTGTCCAGTTTTTATAAAGAATCCCTAACCTCTAATAACTTCCCATCACTGCATTGCAATTACTTGTTGAGCTCCAACTGCACATTCAGCAGGCTTTTGGCTAGGCTGTGGGCAGATGCATTATCATTTACATAATTATTTGTGGAGCATTTTGCAGGCATCGTGGAAAATACCTTAGAAATGCATTCTCTCATTTACTTCGTAGAAATACCCTATTACGTAGGCACTGTTTCTGTATGCATTTTACAAGTGACTTATATAAGAATTGGATAGCCGAGGGTGCGGCAGTCCGCATCCAATCTCACTCAGACTCCCAACCCAGTACTTGGAGGCCTTCTAACATCTGCATCTCCCAAGGATCCGGCATGGCTGTTCCCCTAAGGAATTTTCCACTGGGGAAACAAACAATGGCAAGCTATACTGCTTGGTTAAGAGTAAGTATCAAATTGTCTAGAACTGTGAAGGAGCTCAGAGGCGGAGGGACGCAGGCAGAACCGGAGGAGCTGAGGGGCTGCACAGAGGGGCCCGTTTTCTGCTAGGGTCTGAATATGGTGGAATTTGGGTGCGGGACTGCCATGAGCCAAGGCCTGAGGAAAATGTGCTGAGCGGCAGCGGGGGCAGGGATGGGCATGGGGCTGGCCCAGCTGGAGGGCACAGTATCTCAGAGAAAGTGGGAGAGGAGACTGGGTGACTAGAGCCAGCAAATCTGTTGATTTTTGAGCAGGAAGTGACAGGGTGAATTTTCTGTTTTAGAGCCACAAGGTTGGCAGCAGATGGCAGATTGCTCATGGCACAATTGTTGCCTTCATTCTCTTGTATAGTTCTCCTTTCTTAAGGCTTCCTTCCCTGTGTGCCCCTGGGACCTAGGGTCACCTCTTCTGGTCCCAAGAGTAGCCACCTCTTCTGGTCCCAAGAGTAGGGTCACCTCTTCTGGTCCCATGCTGGTTGATTAAACTGTCTCAGAGTGAAAAGGTACTGAACACGGAGGTCAGAGACCTAGATTTGACTGCTGAGCAGTAGTTCACTGGCTAGACAAATTATCTAACCTTTTTTCATTCTCTTTTCCCCTCCATCTGTGATCTGCAGATAATAGTAGCAACTAAGAGTTGTTCCAGGATCAAGAGACTAACAGATATAAATACAGAGGCTGTTTAATAGTCTAGTGGTTCCAGAATTTCTGGGATCAAGTGCCAACTCTGTCAACTTACTGTGTGACTTTGGGCAAATTTCTGAACCTCTCTGTGTCTTCCTTTCGTTATCTATAAAATCAGGCTACTTCACAATGAGAATTAAATGTGGAAAGCTAGGTCAGTGGATAGTATCTAGCTCTTATACAATACTGTGGTGACGTGATTAATAAAGTAGAGCTGCTGTCATTATTATCATCTTCATCACCACTGTCACCACAGTAGTCAGTATGGAGTATGTGCTTTCTTTACAGCAGGAAACCAATGAAGAAAGCCTCTAAAATATATAGTAAGAAACTCCCTCTAATTAAACTGGAGAAATATATGTCTTTCAGTCTGATTATAGAGATATATGTCTTCATCACTTCTCTCCTTTTTTTTTTTTTTTTTCAAGAAAGATTTTTATTTGAGAGAGAGGGCACACATGAGAGAGAGAAAGAGCATGAGCCGGGGATGGGCAAAGGGAGAGGGACAAGCAGAGTTCCAGCTGAGCAGGGAGCCCGATGCAAGATTCGATCCCAGGACCCTGAGATAATGACCTGAGCCAAAGACAGATACTTAACCATCTGAGCCACCCAGGTGCCCCCAGTGCTTCTCTTAAGCAGTACCATATATTCATCTTCCCCAATTTTGGGATCTTTTGGAGATTCCAGGTATTACTGAAATTCTTTAAAAAGTCACAACTTGCAAAGTTGGAATCACAACTTTTTCTCAGACATAGAATTATTTCCTTCTTTTTTAAATAAAAAGAGGGGAGGAGGGAAAGGAGAGAGGAGAATGCCTGGATTTGCTTGGGCCACACAGTTCTCTCTCTGTCAGAGGTCTTCCTACCTCTGAGTGAGAGGCAGGGGCCGTCATGGGACAAGGCCAGCCCTGCTGGATCTGTCCTGGGACTGAGTGGCACTGAGGCTCCCATAGGGAGTTCAGGGCCTGCTTTGTAACCCTTGAGCTACAGTGTTTTTGCTTAGGAATCTTTCCCCTCCCTTTGTCCCAGACCTAGACTAGCACGTGGAGCTTTAGCAGTGCAGTTATATTCAGCAGCCAAGGCCAGTACATTCTGGCTGCAGCTTCTAAAAGACCCCAACCCCTTGGTCTTGAATCAGCAATTATGTCTGAGTCTTGACTATATCTGTGTGGAGCAATTCTTTTTTTTTTTTTTTTAATACCCAAAACTCAAATTGTTGGACCTTGTCCTTTGCAGATGAAGTGAGAGTTGTTTTCTGAGGACTGGTTCATACCAGAAACCAGCTGCTTTTAAATTGCTACAGATCTTTAAAAAGACAGTTTATTTGTGGACCAAATTCCCTACCCACAGAACCTTGATGTCTGTAGGATTCTCGTGAAGACTATGACACTGTTGAGGTGGGTGACAGCTGGCAAAGGTACATGAGTTTGGTTTTAAGACTTTAATCTCATGTAGGGTCAGAACCTTGTGGAGCTAATCCCTTTGACCCCCCCCCCACACACACACACACATTATAGTTGGTAAAATGTGTGGATTTGTGCCATGGACTGAAATGGTGAACAAAACCCAAATGCATACATTAGGCATATGGGCAGATGATCAAACGAAAGTAAAGACTTATCATTTGGGAGCCTCTGGCATTGGCAGTGGTGTCTTACATGGAACGATGCCCTTGATTAGCAGTTACTTTGTAAAGGGCCAAAAGACTGGGCTGTGTATACTTGGCCTCAACTGTGCAAGATAAAAATGCAATCAGAAGGATATGATAGGAGGACAGCCTTTTGGAGGGAGTGCTGGGTGCTGAAGAAAGCAGGGTGACAGAATGATAGCAACAGGCTTTGCCTCCAACGTTGCCTTTCTTGGATTTGCACTGGCTCTGAGGGGGAGAGGCTGATTTTTTTGGGTAACGACTGGCTTTTTTCTTCATTCTTGTTAGAACATGGAATTCCAACTCCAATAATAATAATACTATTTGAATTAATTTCATTTATGTCCTATAGATTTGGATTAGAAAGTACATAGATCTCCATCTGGTTTTGGGGAAGTCTAGAAGAAAGTCTCTTTTACTATGTTGGCTATAATTGCCTTTGCATTAAAAAAAATCTGTGACGGGGTCAGATTTTGCCATGTATTATAAATGCAGTAAAGATGGGGATAGTGTCTTTAAAAATGTCCCCCAGGACATTTTTAGGGGTGCCTGTGTGGCTCCCCAGCCATTCTTAATGTCCCAACTCTTGAACTCAGCTCAGGTCTTGATCCCAGCCAGGGTGGTGAGTTCAAGCCCTGCCTTGGCCTCCATGCTGGGCAAGGAACCTGCTTTAAAAAAAAAAAAGAAGTGTCCATAAAACCTTCTAGATATTTGACCCTCAGCTAGTTAGTTAGTAGGTGAAGAGGTTACTTGTCTGAAGCTAGGACCGTCTTATCTTGAAAGGCTGATAATGGAGTGTGTGGTATTTTATTTGGGTGTGGGTTAGGATGGGATGGGAGGTGGCAAATAAGACGGTTCTAGCTCTACTGTGGCCCCTTCAGTGTGTGTGGCTATGTCCTCAGTAGAGCACAACTTGTCAGGTTTGTGGATACTCCTGAGGTTCAAGGGGCGGGGAGGGAGCTGGGGTGAGTGAAGAGTTTTCCTTAGTGCCAGTGGAGTGATAGGTATCCTTCAAGCTCCAGCCCACTGTCCTCATCTCTTCGGGTTGCCACAGAGGGAAGATGGTGCTTGGCCTTAGTGAGGTAAAAGGATGGGGAAAGTAGGCCCATCAAATGTTAACAACTGTTGTGTTTTACTGTTTGGGAAATAGGAATTTTAAGATCTTTTCCTCCATATTTATGTAAATGGAGCAGACAGACTAATTGCTGTGAAAGTGTGGAGATGGCTGTCATTCGGTCTCATGCATAGAAGACTAATGGAGTCTTCCTTTAAACGTTCTGTTTTTAGGGGATGTTTGGGTGGCTCAGTCTGTTAAGCATCTGCCTTTGGCTCAGGTCGTGACCCCAGGGTCCTGGGATTGAGCCCCTCATCAGGTTCCTTGCTCAGCGGGGAGCCTGTTTCTCCCAATGCCTGCTGTTCCCCTTATTTGTGCTCTCTCCCTCTCTCTGACAAGTAAATAAATAAAATCTTTAAAAAATAAAAAAATAAAACATTCACATTTAGGACAGTTGTAGGTAAAGTTAAGGCATTGACTGGAATATGGACGTATTTGTCAGCCTTCCTGCCTTTGAATAGGATGCAGATGATAAAGTCAGCAGTTGATTTGTATAACCTCTATATCTTATCTGCTTTGTTATTTCTTTCTTCAGAATGTCTTTGGAAACTGCTTATCTCTAGCACCTAAAACTATATCTGCATAATTTGTTCTCAGTATTTGTTAAATGACCTTCCCTTTTAAAATTTCAGTTCCCACTGCCACAGCTCCAATCCGGTTCCCATCTATTAGGTGCCCAAGTGATTGCATGGGCTCCTGGACATTGCTTGGCTGAGGTTCCATCTTGCTTCTTACCACCCTCCTGGCTGTGGCCAGGCCATTCTGCTGCTTTGAGGCTGGGCTGCTCCTCTATGGCTCCTGTCATATGGCTCCTCTCTTACATGGCTTCAGAAGCTCATAGGGAACTTCTCACCCTCCTCCTAGTCTCCTGCATGTGTTCTGCTAAGTCCTTCTTCTAATCCTGTCTCTGCCTTCTCTTCCCAGTCTTCCCGAATCATAACCATCCTAACCCTGATAGCCTGGCCATACAGTTTTAGGATGTGTTTGCTTGTTTGCTGGGGTACATGTGTTAGTTTTTCTCTGACTGGAATGTAAGCTTCTTGAGGGTAGGGATATTGTCTTGTTGTATGTACTACTTTCATCAGCCAGCATACATTGGTCACATTGTGAGCATTATGAACTCTTAAACTTACCACTTTCGTAGTCATTGGCCTAGAAAATAATCAGCAAGAAGCACTGTCCTACCTTTGCCCCATTTTAAATTCTTTTTATTTATTTATTTATTTATATTTTTAAATTTTTTTTTAAAGATTTTATTTATTTATCAGAGAGAGGGGGGAGAGAGCGAGCACAGGCAGACAGAATGGCAGGCAGAGGCAGAGGGAGAAGCAGGCTCCCTGCTGAGCAAGGAGCCCGATGCGGGACTCGATCCCAGGACGCTGGGATCATGACCTGAGCCGAAGGCAGCTGCTTAACCAACTGAGCCACCCAGGCGTCCCTTATTTATTTATTTTTTGTATGGCTTGTCTTTCTCAGGTTGAATATTCAGGACATAGCTTATGTGGATTTGTAAGAAACACCAAATAGTATGTTTTTATTTTTTATTATTATTTTTTTCCAAACAGTTTTTAAACAGCTTTTTAGGGGTGCCTGGGTGGCTCAGTGGTTAAAGCCTCTGCCTTCAGCTCAGGTCATGATCTTAGGGTCCTGGGATCGAGCCCGGTATTGGGCTTTCTGCTCAGCAGGGAGCCTGCTTCCTCCTCTCTCTCTGCCTGCCTCTCTGCCTACTTGTGATCTCTATCTGTCAAATGAATAAATAAAATCTTTAAAAAAATAAACAGCTTTTTAAGGATGAATCTCACAGAAATGCAAAGTACCCTTTTGGTCTTTGGAAGGTGAGGGGGTAGAGGAGAGGAGTAGCTCTAGATGAGTGATACAGTGGTATTAGTGGTGGCAGCAGGGGTGGCCTGGGAGGCCTTCGTTTGAGCAGGAGATGCTCTAGAATATCTGAGGGCAGGCACAGCCTGAGTGAGAGTGGGTTTGGGGTACAGACCCTCAACCTGTCTCTTGACTTACCCTTCTTATCTCCTGTTATTTCCTACCTCCACCCCCAATTCTGTACCACCTTCTGCCATTATTGCCTCCTCAAGTAACACAAAGTGTGGGGAAAAGACCCTAGTAGTTGGGTATGTACTAAGAATATGGGTTTCTGCTTTATTTGGAGCTCCATTGAGCTGTCCTGGACCCGTTCGGGATTGGTAAGGAGTTCCAGGAGCAGATTTGAGGATGTGAGACCGTGTGCCCATCCACCTTGGGAGGGTTCCTGGTTTTGAGAATGCAGGAGGCAAAGTTGGGGGTGAGAGGCTGGATCTGGAGAGGATGCCCTGTGGTCAGATCTGGAGCATGGGAGAGGATCTCTGCCAGGTGACCTTCTTCCCCTTCAGGGGACACACACAGTGAGAATGGCCACGGGATTATTTCCCTATTTCACTGCCTCTACTAGAACCCAGAAGGGGTGAGCTTTATATGTTGTCCTTTTGTTAGGTGGTTCTTCATTTATCTTTTTAGTTCTTCGTGCCCAAGCTCTTTGGATGCTCCATTAGCAAGTCCTGTCAACTCCATTTTCCTGTTTGGACTCAGAACCTAACTACAACCTGCACTGATACTTCTTTAGGCCAAGCCACTATCACCTATTTCCTGGAGTTTCGCAGTAACCTCTAAATCAGTTTCCCTGCTCCCCGCTTTTTACCCCTAGATGTGTTGTCAACACAGCAGCCAGAGGGTTCCTCTGAAGATCTGACTGCACTCTCATCATTCTTCCTTGCTCACACCTCTGCAGTGTCTCCCCCTCGTGCCCCAGTAGAAGCTGAACCCCTCGCTGTGGCCAACAAGGCTTCACACAGCCAGATTGCCTCTTGTATGTCATGACCCCCTCTTCAGTCCATATGCTGCTCCCTTGCCTCCAAGGCTGCCCCACCCCCAGGTGATCCGGGATTTGCCCCTTTCGTTCTTTGCTGTGCTCTGTTTCCTCACAGGCTTCCCAAACCGAATGGTTAACCATGCCACCTCCTACCCAACCCACCCCCAGGGCTTTCTAGCCTCCTTCATACTCTCTTCTTCCTCTCTAGCATGTCTTTCCGTCCAATATATCAGGGTCCACCTGCATGTTGTCTGTCCCCCTGTAGAATGAAAGCTCCACAAGGGCAGGAATGTTTGTCTTGTTCACTGTTCTTTCCCCAGTGTCAGGCGCACAGGGAGTGAACAGTACATATTTGGTGGCTTCATTCAGTTATTCTGCACCCATTAGGCACTAGGCCCACACATACACACAGACACACACACATAGACGCTACGCACACAGGAATAAGACAGGAATTTTGTTACCCTCTCCTTCCCCCAATGAGCTCACCGCCTGGTGAGGAGCAAACAGTGAAGTAATACCAGTGAAGTGAAAGTAATACTGAAGGAGAGATAAATAAATTTCTGTGAGGATAAGGAGGAAACTGGCTGGGGTGGGGGAGGGGGAGGGGCTGGGAGAGCGGCACAAATTCTCTCAACTCTGAGGCTGGCTTACCTAAACACATTCTGCTGTTCTTTGTGCACATCTGCTTTCCCCCTTCCCCACGGGGCTGAGTGAGAATTCTCAGCTTCCATTTGCTAATCAATCAACAAATACTAAATGCTTTTTTGCGTACATTTGTGCACTTGTAAACACTGGAATACTACTAGATCTTGAAAGCAGGGAAAGTAGCATGAGTTTTTTCATCTTTATGCCAAATGAGTCCAATTCCTTTAACCTTCCCTTATAAGGTCGGTCTTCTAACCAGTTAATCTTTTTTTTTTTTTTTCCTGTACCCTTTCCAGTTTGTTTTTTTTTTTTTTTTTTCCATCTTTGTTTATCTTTGTTTTTCTGTCCTAGAAGGATCACATCCCTACCAGGAGGAATTTTACCTTCTTATGCTACCTAGTATTTTACTAGCAAAACCCCCCTCCTGCCTTCTCCAAACAGTAGGTAGTCATTGTAAATCACTATTGGTGCCAGCTGCATTTAGGGCCATACCTTCATGTAAAACAGGCCCCAGGGCTTGGGCTTCTACCACCTAAGCCCCATTCTTATGGCCAGTTCTGGCCCTACTGGCTGCAGCCATGGTATGATCTACTCGCCCAAGGACAGTTCCATTTTACCTGTTGAGGGTTATCTTTGGCTCTTGGGGTGGAGAAGCACATCTGTTTTAGCTTTAACAAAAGAGGGTGGGTGTCAGGCTGGTAGGAGACACCTTTGGAAGGAGGACAGAGCTGAGCTGTAGCTCTGTTTTCCTTTCTTCTGTAACCACCTCCGGCCATTTGTTACCATCATCAGCACTGTAGAGAGTATTCATTCAACTGAGGCTCTGTCAGGCATTTCATTTGCGGGAGCATAATACAATTAACAACATGTCCTGAAAAGTGAACCCTAATAAGGGTGAGTCTTGGTTGGTGAGTTAATGAACTGAAGGTTTTGAAATTCACTGAGATTTGGATTGGTAGGGCTTTTCTGCAGGAGGTAATATTAGAAGATAAACTAGCCTAAAACTGTTAGAAATTGATTATAATGGGGTTTGCATTATTTTAATTGGTGAGGAAAATCTAGTTTTGTATCATCTAGGGTTCACTGCAGAGATCAGATCATGCCACCTTAGTGAATCAGTTTTTTCTGAGATTTCGGTTATGGATAATGTGGAATATTTAGTTCCTTGGGGGTGAATCTTCCTTCATCTTAGCTTCCCAGGAAAAGCTCTGCTCTTACTAGATGAAACTGCAGCCAAAGCTGTGTTTTTGTAAGCAGGTACCAGTTGAAAAGATGCCAGGTAGAGTCTGTTCTGTCTCCATATGCAAAACTGTATACCATTTTATCTCCTTTGGAGCTTCCTTTGGTAAGTAAAGGGCTTCTTTTAAGGTCAGTGGTGTCAGTTAGGATTAGTTTCAGTTGGGAATTGCAAAATATGGCTGAAACTTGAAGGTTTTCTCCATTATGTAAAAGAAGCGTAGAGGTAGGAAGCCCAGAGCCAGTATGGCCAGTTCCATGGACATCAGGACTTTGGCTAGGATAATAGAAGTTCTTCTGTGTTAGCTACAATATGTGGGTCCACTCCATGGATACATAGGTGAGAATTTAACTTGACCTAACTCTACTATCCTGGTGCATGATTTCCATCATTTAGGTTACTCATGGTCAAATGTAGCTGCTGGAGCTCCAGCCATCATATTTCTGTTTCCAGGGAAAACACAAAAGGGAAGAAATGAAGAAAGACAAAAAGTTGTTCTCCCACGTGAGAAAACACCTTGAAAGGAGTCTTTCTGGAAGGCTCACACATTTCTACTTGTATCTCCTTAGCCAACACTTAAGAAAATGTGATATAGTTGGCTTTAAGGAAGGCTGTAAAGTGTGACTTTGTAACATTGCTAATAAAACTGTAGTTCTACATTTTTTTTTTTTTTTAAGATTTTGTATTTACTCATTTGAGAGAGCACAAGCAGGAGGGAGGGTCAGAAGGAGAAAGAGAAGCAAACTTCTCACTGGGCAGGGAGCCCAACAGAGGGCTTGATCCTAAGACCCCAGGATCACAACTCCAGACGAAGGCAGACACTTAACCAAGTGAGACACCAGGCGCCCCTGGAGTTCTGTTATTAAAAAAGAAATCTTGGGGTGCCTGGGTAGCTCAGTGGGTTAAGCCACTGCCTTTGGCTCAGTTCATGATCCCAGCATCCTGGGATCGAGCCCCATATCGGGCTCTCTGCTCAGCAGGGAGCTTGCTTCCCTTCCTCTCCCTCTGCCTGCCTCTCTGCCTACTTCTTATCTCTGTCAAATAAATAAATAAAATCTTAAAAAAAAGAAAAAAAGAAAGAAATCTTTGCCCTAGTCGGTATGTCTAACTTTTCTGCCCTGTCTCCCATGGACACGGAGAAGAACTGAACATATAAGTACATAGTGGTCCTTTCTCCTGATTCTGTCCTTGCATCTCTCCTTTTAGCCAAGTAATAATGTAATTGCAGGAGTTGGTTGGAAGCTGGTTGGGTGAAAGAATACGAGTATTTCTGTGGGTAACCACTCAGTTAGTAGCTGTGGTAGCAGTGCAGGCTGGGGCATACTGGGGAGGTAGCTTTTCTTATGTCTCTGGGTTCTTCCTGTTCTCTCTCAATCTTGCTTTGTTTAGAAGTTGTGATCTTGACGTGAAACCTTTTTAGCTCCTTTCCTTAGCTTACAATCACAGGACCTCCGGGGGATTGGGCACTAGCTAGGTGAGCACACAGCGCTTTGGATCATGTGGATTAAGCCAGTGCAGAACACGAGAGGGTGGTGTGTGTATTTGTGTGCTTTCCTTGCAAATTCTCTCTGCAGCTGCATCTCCTGAAGAGATCAGGGATTACAGAAGATGCATTCTCAAAGGTCCTTCTTCCTGCTTATTTTCTCTCCTTTTGTACATAAATACTCACAAATGCTGGTTAATGGGCCAGGATTTGGGTTTATGGCTAAAAATCTGAAATCCTGAAATTCTCTGGACCCAAGTCCTCAGGAAACCTGGATCATATACTCAGCTAAATGAGCGAGTTGAGATCTTTTGGGTCTTTTCCAGATTGAATCCTCAGCAGTTCTGTGATGTCAACTCGGGGCTTTTTGGGCATGAGATCTATTTCCACCTTCCAGGCCTAGCTGGAAGTTGTCTGGAAATTGTCACTGACACATTGAGATGCATAGCAAATGGGGCTGTCAGGGGAAATGTGGGGTTCATCTTAGAAAGCACTGGTCCCAGCAGCAGCTTGGCAAAGTGTTAATTTGTGAGAATTAAGTTGGTGTATTATGGGACGGTAGTAGGTGGGACTAAGTGTGTGAGTGAGTGGAGGAGACTGGCTTGGCTCTTAGATTTTCATTGGTTCTCAGCTGGCAGCCTTTTAAGAAGTCGTCTGTTTTCCCTGCTGTGCACAGTCTTTCAGTGCTAGGTCTGTCTTGGGTGAGCAAGTCACTGCTAATTCCTCAGCATACTGTTATTTATATCCCCTCCTGAGCATGACAGAAAGAAGCTTCTCTGTAGAGAGGATGGGTGAGCGTGGATTTGACAGGAACAAAGGGATGGGGGGTGAGGCAGACGCATCTATAGCTTAGGTTAGGGTTGGGATGGAACAGGGCTGTCACTCCAGGCTGATCCTTTGATTCTGTGTGGTCCTTGCCTCTATGCTGTCCCAAACCAGGGGGATTTTGAAGAATGGGCAGGGAGAGAAAATGATTATAGCTAATAGCCACCATGGCATTAAATAAATAAGTAAGTAAGTAAATAGGCATTAAGTAAATAAATACATTGTCATTAAATCCTTAACAAGAATCCTATGATGGGATTTAATTTGAGAGAGCTGGAGTGACTTGATTAGTCACATAGCTTAATAAGTAGCAGAACTGGGATTTCAGTCTCATTCTGTTTGATTCAAAGCTTGTGCCCTTAACCGTATCAGGTTTCTGCTTTCCCCTCTTTCTTTCATTTATTCAGCAAGTGTTTGAGTGCTTATTCTGTTCCAAGCACTGTTCTAGGTGCTGGAGAATAGCAGTGAGCCAAACAGCTAACAGTCCTTGCTCTCGCAGAGCTTCTGATTCCGCAAGGGGTTATTTCCCACCTTCTTTCACAAGTAGTTTCCTGTATTCCATCTTTTCATCCCCATATATTCTATAAATATCACACACACAGGATGTTCCTTAAGTGACTCTTCTTTTTCTCAAATACTAGAACAAGGGTTTTCTTGTTTGTTAGATATTGGGATATTGATCCCTACTCCCGCCTCCACCTGTTATCAAAGCCCATCATTGGGACAGTAAGCACTTTCGGGAGGCCTGGGGGTGCTCAGGAGTTTATCTGTGCCTGGGATCTGGCTTTGCCTGTCAGATCAGTTCCTTTCTTTTCCAGGGAAGGGTATGCCTGACTTAGGTGGATAGAGTTCTTTGTCTTCCCTCCCCTCCCCCACCCCCAGAAGTTGTTTTTTGAGGTGGCTAAGAGTGAAAGTCAAGAAATCAGTGATAAAAATAAATAAAAAAATAAAATCAGTGATAATGTTGATTCTTGCTGTGAGCTGCCCTTTGGGCTGATCTCAGAGGTTCTTGTGTTCAATTTATTTTAGCTAGTCAGTCCCCCACCCCATCCCCAGCATCTGCTTTAGGCCTTATGGATATAAGCTGGAAAAAAGAGAAGGTTAGCTGGATGTTTTTATCTGCCTTCAGATCAGATTCAGGTACCTAGAGACAGACGACTTCTTGATTCAGAAGAAAGAGGAGGGAAGATGTCAGGAGATTAATTTATACCTGCAGTATAAACAATGCAGTTATGGGCTTAGAGTAAGTATATTCATCTTGTGTTCATGAGATCTAGTGAATGAAGAATTTTGAATTTGACATTGCCATCAATTTTCTGATGTTAGGCATACGCAACAGGGAAACTCCAAATTCACAGGGAAACTCCAAATTCCTCTGTGGACTGTGTTTGGATCCAGCTGGGTAGAAAATGGACAGGAGACCTCTCAGAGCCTTAGCTGGGACTGTCCTGGCTACAGAGTACTAAGAGGACCTTGAAGAAAGTCAGTTGTCTCTTTCTTTAGGAGTTACAAATGAGTATTGATGTATTCCCATTAGAAAAAAGAGCTTCCTAGAAATTATAAGAATGTTCTCTCCCAAAAAAAAAAAAAGAATGCTCTCTCCCTTCCCTGGTCCCTCTGAAACCATCAAGACCTGACTGAGATCACATCTCAGAATTGGTATCTGAGGACCAGGGCATAGGCCTGTAGCAGGAGGGGAGCTTTGGGACACTCACACCTAAAGCAAGTTTGGGGAATGCAGTGGCTTCCATGGCTATTGCTTAGTAAAGCCACCTGAGACAATGGAGGGGTTCCCTGGAAATAGGAACACACTGATGTTGCTGCCCCCAATGTGCTGAATATCATCCATGTGGGTGAATTGGAATGTAGATCCAGGAAAGAGGGTAAGTCGTGGCCAGCTGGCCCATCAGGCACAGGTGGTGTGACAGTGGGGCAAGGCTGTGCCCAGTTCCCACTCCCCCAAAATGCATACAGGTTGGCTTAGTTCTCCCTCCTCATCTCCAGAATTGAAGCACATTTTAAAAGCCTGGGAGAGTGGAATGTGATAAGAGATTTGAAGAGGAGGCATGCTACCTTTGCATGTCAGAGCTGGTCACTTAACTCCGGACATTTATAATCTGGATGCTGGAGTTTCCTTGGTGGTGCCACAAAGAAATGAAAACACAAGGTTGTTGGAAGAGTCTGGAAAGAAGTGAATGGGGTATTGGGGTGGCTGGGGGCCACCCACCCCTATTTCAGTCAGAGAAGTTGTTACCTGTTATAGATAGATGTCGGGCACTGGCCGCTAACAAAATCTTTAATTGCTTAGCTGGTACTGTCCTGTCTTTTTACAAAAAAGGAATCTGAATCTTTCCCCAAATGAGTGTTTTATCCAAGGTTTTACAGTCTAATGAGCCACTGAGTCAGTGTTGGAATCCTGTTGCTGTGCTTGCAATCAATTTGTGCTTGGGTTTTCATGTGTCAGATAAGGCAAGTAGAGAGCGAAGTGTTTTGACTCCTATAGGGCTTCTTTAGAAAATATTACAATATTGATTCTCATGAAGTGAATTAGTAGATTGCTTTCTTATTATCCCGTAACAGAGAAATGTTTGACTTCATGGCAACCTTTAGTGGTCATTTTATTCCTCAAAAGTCATGTACAGGTGGTACTATATTCTTAAAATAAAGTCATCTAGAAGAAAGAAAATCATAAGAATGAGTACCTGGGTGGCTCAGTTCGTTAAGCATCCGGCTCCTGATTTTGGCTCAGGTCATGATCTCAGGGTCGTGAGATCAGGCCGTACATTGGGCTCCTCCCTCAGTGGGGAGTCTGCTTGAGATTCTCTTCCTCACCCCCACCCCCACCCAAATAAATAAATAAATCTTTTTTTAAAAAGAAAATTGTAAAGAAACAAAAATAAATTTACAGCACTGTATTGTAAAAAATCCACATTATGAACCCACATAGTTCAAACCCATGTTATTCAAGAATCAAACTGTTATTTAGTATTTGACCTTAAACAAGGCCATGGTTTCTTCTTTGTGCTTTGAGTGTCTCCTTTTTTTTTTTTTTTTTTAAGATTTTATTTGTTTATTTTGGAGAGAGAGTGCGAGTGCTTGCATACACATACATGAGCGTGGAAGGGGCAGAGGGAGAGAAAGAATCTCAGGCAGACTCTGCTGAGTGCAAGCCCCATGCAGGACTCAGTCCCATGACCCTGAGATCACAACCCGAGGGGAGACCAAGAGTCAGTTGCTTAATTGAGTGAGCCACCGAGGCAGCCCATTTTTCCTTTCGTAAAAAAAAAGGGATAGTAAACACTAGATAGATACAATGGAGTACTGACATAAAAGGAAGAGTGTCATAAAGGGTCTCTTATTTTTCAGAACTCTAGGAGTAAGCAATTGGGTTTTTATAGTGCTTTACAACTTATGAAGCATTTTCACATACATTGCCAAATTTGACTCCTAATAGCTTGGATTATAATTTCTGTTTTGTAAACGTGAAAATGGCTTTAGGGAGGTTATAGAGCTTAGTAAATGACAGAACCCTGATTCAGATCCCTGTTTCTAATTCTGAATACAGTGCTTCCCTGCCACACTACCCTGCCTCTTCCCAAACACAATGTGCACACTGTGTGACCTTTCCTTGCATCTGGGCATTCATTTCTGTTTGCTGAGGAATTCATTGGGAAAAGGCAGTGCCACTTTGTCTGAAACAGCAGAGGAAATGACCCAGCCAGGAAGTTGGGCCACATCACCAGATGGCATAGTTGGAGAGACCACTATTCTGGCCCTTCTCTTGGGAGATCTGTGTTAGGAGGCCAACATAGGGTGGGGCTGACAGTGGGGTTTGCTTTCCTGTTCATTATGGGATGGTAAGTATTTAAAACTGTCTTGTGAAACATTCTTTGGCTAGTGGCTGAGTGTGTGCCAAAGTTCATGGCTCTAAACTTCTGAGCATCACCAAGTATCTGAGTAGTTGGGGCTGCCTTCTGTAAGATATTTATCTTGGTGTTACCTTTATTAGATCAACAAACTAAAGTCATTCCCTACCTCGAACTTATTCTCAGGCCAGTCAGTAAGAAGCTCAGGGTTCTTCAAAGAGAATGAAGGCTCGTAATTCCTAGGAATTAAGTGGTGATACGGTTTAGGAGTTTTTTATCTTTTTTTAAAATAGACATCTGTACCCTGAATGACCTGTGTGTCTGTGTTTCTTCTTTCCTGGAGTTTGTTTCGTTTTTCCCTCCATCTTAAATATCATTTTGGGGGACACCTGGGTGGCACCAACTGTTAAGTGTCTGACTCTTGATCTCAGCTCAGGTCTTGATCTCAGGGTCGTGAGGTCAAACCCTGCATTTGGCTGCACGCGGGTATGGGGCATACTTAAAAATATTTATATTTATATATATATATATATATACATATATATATATATATAAAATGCACATTTTCTTTCTTCCCAACACTCCACCCTAGACTTCTCCAATTTTTTTTTTAAGAGTTTATTTATTTATTTGACAAATAGAGATCACAAGTAGGCAGAGAGGCAGGCAGAGAGCGAGAGGGAAGCAGGCTCCCCGCTAAGGAGAGCCCAATGCGGGGCTTGATCCCATGACCTGAGCCTAAGGCAGAGGCTTTAACCCACTGAGCCACCCAGGCTCCCCAGACTTCTCCAGTTCTACTCAGTCCTTTAAGGGCTCTGTTTCTGATTTACTTCTTTACCTTTTCTAGACCACGCCAGCCCAGAAAGACCTTTGAAATACTCTAGCTCCTTGATCACAGCATGTTAGAAACATAGCGCCAGGGGTGCCCCCTCTCAGTCTATTATGTGTCTGCCTTTGGCTCAGGTTGTGATCTCAGGGTCCTGGGATCAAGCCCTGCACCAGGCTTCTTGCTCAGGGGGGAGTCTGCTTCTGCCTCTCCCCTCTAGTTGTACTTGCTCACGCTCATAAATATATTCATATCAATATAGAAAATTTGTCAGAGCCTGTATGGATCATATAAGAGATGTGACATGCGTACTCATAAAAATTTACTGCTAAAGGTTAAAAAAATGTGAGCGAGGACAAAATTTGAGTCCACCAGATGAAGCAGCATTTGCGGAAGAGGCATATAGGCATTGGAACCAGCCATGTTTCTGTAGGTGGAGTCTCCCAACTTCATCACTTGCTGTCTGTGTGTGTCCTGGGGGAGTTTGTCCTTCATTGGATTCTTGTTCATCTTTGAATTATCTTCTGTTTTATAAAAGGGATAAAACAGAGATAACTTTCTTAAGAGTCATGTTACAACTACGCTCCCTTGTATTGTTTTATGATTTCCAGGATAGGTCATAAGCTCCTGAGAAATAAGGTTCCAGTCTTGTGTATTTGACTTC